>NC_037670.1:181882896-182032245 GCF_003255815.1 Theropithecus gelada
GTGTGTGTGTGTGTGGGTGTGGGGGTGTGTGTGGGTGTGGGTGTGTGTGTGGGTGTGGGTGTGGGTGTGTGGGTGTGGGTGTGGGTGTGTGTGCACACGCACGTGCCTGCGATCGACCCAGCAGCCGGAGCACGTTCCTGTAATGTGTTGTGATCCACCGCGCAGCAACAACACAAAACACAAGGAAATGTTTTGATGTTAATCATTTGACATCAAGTCATCTGAAAGTAGCATGTTGCCCCAATGTTTGGATGTTTAATTTTGCTAACTGTCAGAAGGAATTAAAATAACCCTGGAACATAACTGCTTTCCTGACAATTATTTACTAAAACCAGAGATACCGTTTAAAGCTTAATTCCCAAGGAGGGAGAAGAGAAGGGGGGTGCCCTTGCCCGTGCCTGTGCTGGAAGTGGGCTGTTCATCATCGTCTCTTTCCTCCTTTGGCGGTGAGGCCGAAGGTGCTGTGGCACAGGAAGCCAAGAGGAGGCCATCGATGAAGAAGAGCGGTTTCCGTGCCATTGTGAACGGGGGCTGATGCCTGACCACTCGAAGGAAGAGAGGAGGCAAGATGCCGTGCCCACAAGAACCACCCCATTGAGAAACGTCTGCGTGGTGACTGGACTTGCAACGCAGTGATCTCTGGGATGAAAAGATGCCCCTTTAGAAATTTACCACGATGCAAAGACACTCATCTCTACCTCAACAGCCAGGGACCCACCCTGCTTAGTATAGAAATAGCAAGGACATTTAGGGAGATAAACTACATGTGCACCTACTGACGTGTGTGTAACGTTCAGCGTTCTATTAAACATGCATATCACGGGCTCCTGGAAATCACTCCTCTCGCCAACTCAGATGACTTTCTCTTGAAAGTTAGAAGTTTTGGGGTTAATTTGTAATTCAAATTAATATTTTATTTTATATTCCATTAAATATTAGGAAGATAACAAAGAATATTATAAAATATGTGTGGGTTCCAAAGAATAATAAGACAGCAAACACCCAGGATACCTGCCACTCCAAAGAGAGATAAAACATTAAAATTATCTTTGATATTCTCTGTGAGCTCTTCTTGGTCCTATCAAAGCTAATAATTCTCATGAATTCTGGGTGCATAGTTTCTTTATGTAGACTTTTTTTTCACCTATGTGTGTATCCCTAAACAAAACACTGCATAAGATGACATAACAACATACATGTTCTGTGATGTGCCTTCCGTCTTCTGCTAACCCTGTGTTCTGAGACTCAGATTCGGTTTTGCATGTCAGGGTGGCTCATGCATTTTCATTGCTGTGTGACTGCATTCTGTACATACAGAGCATCATGCTTTATTTTTCCAATCACGTACCCAGTCCGGTGGGAAACTGGGTTCTTATTTTTCCCTCCACATCTGAAACAGTGTAGCCATGAATATTCTCACACGTCTCTGGGCACATGTAGAGAATTTTCTCCAGTGCAACCACTAAGACATAGATGTCCCAAAGTGATTCTATCAATTTACACTCCTGTCACCAACACACAGAATTCCTAGTGCTCTGTGTGCTCTTTGGTTTAAGCTGTTAAACACTGTGCCGATTTGGTAGATTTACGTTGTATCTCCTTGGGCTTTCAATGTGCGTGACTCTGATCAGTTTGTGCATGTTTGTGTATGTTTGTTCATTGTTCATGCTTCCTCTTATATGAAATTTTGTTTTGCCCATTTTTCTACTGGGTTATTCGTCTTTTTCTTACTGCTTTGTAGACGTTCTTCAAACATTCTGGATACCAAAACTTTGTCAGTTATGTGGGCTTCAACTATCATATCTCAGTTTGTGGCTTGGCTTTTTAAAGTTCCTGATTTTAATACAGTCTAATTTATCATTTTCTTTAAGGTTCGCATTCCTGGCATCTTGTTGAAAAAATTCTCCTTTAGCTCAAGATCATAAAGATATAATTCTGTTTTTTTTCCTAAAAGATTTTTGTCCTTCACATGTAAGTCTGACATTGAAGAACTGATTCTTGTATGTGATTCAAGGTAGAGGTCATTTCATTTTTTTCTCATTGAATACCCCATTTCCCCACCAGTTTCTTGTAAAGGCCATCCTTCCCACTGATCTGTATTGTCAACCCCATTATCAATCAGTTCTGTTCCTGGCCCAGGTATCTCTCCCTGTACAGATCCATGTGATCTTTCTTACTTTAGTGTAAGTAGTTTATACTGTCTACACAAGAAGGCAGGTGTTGACTCTTTGTACTTACTAATACATTTTAGAATCAGCTTGTCACATTTGTAAATAAATAGTTTCTGGGATTTTTGTTAAAATTTTATTGAATCTAGAAGTTTGATTGTTATTAATAGCATAATTATTCCCAATCTGTGAACATGTAAATCTCATCATTTATTCAGGTCTTCAACATCTTTCAAGTTTTATAATTTTCCCCATAAAAGTCTTATATATTTAAAATACGTATATATTCCTGAGACTTTAAATTTTGATGCTATTTTAAATGAATATCATTTCTAAATAGCATTTTCTAACTTTTTTTCCTAAATATACAAATACAGCTGACTTTTGCACGATTTCACATACAGCAGCCTTCCTAAACTATCTAATTCCATTAGTTTACCTGGATCTTCTTCCTTCTCTTCTGAGTGAATAATGAGGCTGTCTGTGAATAATGACAGTCTTGCCCCTTCCCTCCCTAGTGCACCCTTTCTCTCTCCTTCCTGCTTCACTGCCTGCTAAGTGGATCCTCCTGCAAATGCTTGTGAGGGCGAGAGCCCACATCCTTGTCTTATTTCTGGTGCTCTAAGAGAGCATTTCTAATGTTTGGCTGGGAAGCATGATATTTCTGTAGGGTCTTTAAAAAAATCAAAAGAAGAACAAACTACTCTTACTTTATTCAACATTTTTATTATGAATGAATTTAATGTTTAGCAAATGTTTTTTACCTGTACCTACTAATATCATAAATTTTTTCATTTATTAGTGTGATAGACTACATTAATTACAGCTTTAACTGTTCATATTTTAAAAATCAATTGCTGGATTTAATTTGCTATTATTTGGTTTAGTTTTTACACCTATGTTTTTGAGGAAATTTGTCTCTAATTGCCATTCCCTGTACTGTAATTACGAGTTTTGGCATCAAGATTATACTAACCTTATGAGCTGTGTAGTCTGGGATGTTATGTGTATGAGTGCATGTGTTGAATATATGGAACAACTTGTTTATAAAATATGTGTACCTGATATTTTCTTTGTGGGAAGACTTTTAACTATTAACTCAATCTCTTCCTTGGCTACAGGGCTATTGGAGTTTTTCAATCTGGTATTTTGGTCATGCTACCTAACATTTCAAATATACGGCCATAAATTGTTCATGATGACCCCCTGTTATCCTTTTATATGCCAAAGCATCTACATTAGCATTCCAATTTCAATTCTCAATTGTTTATTATTCCCTCCTCTCTTTGTGAAAATCACTTATGACGGAGGAGGTTTCTCAATTTTGTAAGTTTTTTTTTTTTTAAACACAAAAAATTTTGCTTTCTAAACAGACAGATTCTCTCTCTGTCTTTAAGATTCTGCAACTTCACTGTCACGAATCGAGGTGTGGAACCTTTTTCACTCCATAGGCTTCTGAAATCTGAGTACTGGTGTCTTACATCCGTGATGGAAATTTTTCTGCCACTGTATCTTCAAATATTGCCTCTGGAGCGCTCTGCTGGAATGCTTATGAACCGTATGTAAGATTCCAACTCTGCCAGAACACTTATGAATCATAGGTAATATTCTAACTCTGCTGGAACGCTCATGGATCATGTGTAAGATGTGTAAGACGATCCTTGACAGTGATACAGTGTGCCTCTTCCCCAGTAATGGTTTTCCCATTATAGTTGGCTCTCAATGTAGCTACTTTTTTTTTTTTTTTTTTTTTTTTTTTAGTATTTGCTTATGAACTCCATAGGCTGCTGGAACACTTATGAACCGTGTATAAGAGCCTCCTACTCTGTTGGAGCACTTATGAACTGCATTTAAGATTCTCCTACTCTGCTGGAAGGCATATGCGTTGTAGGTAAGATTCTCCTGCTCTGCCCTCTATGGCTCCTACCCTTACTTTAATATTTTCAATTTGTCTCTGTGGGCTGCATTCCAGAAAATTTCTTAGTTCTATCTTTTACTTCTCTAATTCTCTCTTCAACTATATCTAATCTGCTATTAAACTCATATCCTTAGTTTAGAATTTCTATTATTATGTCTTTCATTAAAATATTATATTTATTCAAAAATTGTGGTCTCTTTTAAGACTATTGATCTGTAGGTTATACTTAGCTTCCTCCTATGTTCCTTTAATCATATTAAAATATTTAAATTTATGACCCATGTCCAATAGTTATCTGAGGCTTTCTTTTGTTGTCCATTCTTCCAATTGACTTTTGTCCTATTCTCTGGTATGTTTTGAAATTTTTTATTGTGGACTCAAATTTCTTGGAATGTTACTTGCAGGTATTCTTTATGAGTAGAAGGGAAAAGAAAGGAGTCCTCTGGAGAGGATCTGCCTTTCCCTCTGCCAGGCGTCTGGAGGCCTGCCCACCTGGGAGTGTTTGAAGCTGAATTCCCTACTTCAGATGTTGTGGCTGTCTAGGCAGCACGCAGTGGGACTGCACATCCCTGTGAAGCCTGGCTGTGGTTAATACCCCGAGGGAAAATGCCCCCCACCTCCTGCCCCCACACATCCAGGAACAGCGCTGAATGCAGGCAGTTTACTGGCCTCGGGCCCAACAGAGAGCTGAGACACTCTACCACCAGTCACCATTACCCTGCAGTCACGGTTCTTGGGGGTCCCAGCTCCACGTAGCAGGTCTTCTATTAGCCTTACCATATCAGGGTGTCCTCGTGCCTCCTGCCCTCCACAGACCACAAGGTCATGAATGCTGAAGTTCACTCAGTGTGGAAAAGACTCTCAGAATAAAGGCCAACATCACTCACCCACCGATGTCCCCGGGTTCCTGCTCTCACTTGGCTTGAGATCTCCAATAATGTAATTATTGCCAGATGTCTGATACATTAAAATTATCTCTATGTCCTCATATTCTAGTATTTTTGTTGTTTTTGGAATGAGAGTCAGTCCCAATATGTGTTTCTTCTGGCGTACCGGTGGCAACGGGAACTCCTGTTTCTTCCGGCGTACCAGTGGGAATGGGAACTCCTGTTTCTTCCGGCATACTGGTGGGAATGGGAACTCCTGTTTCTTCCGGGGTACCGGTGGGAACGGGAACTCCTGTTTCTTCCGGCGTACCGGCGGGAATGGGAAATCCCTCGTCTCCTGAGAAGTCTCTTCCTTGCCCTAACTGCTTTGTGCTTATGAAATAAAACTCATTTTAATTCAGGTTTGGGAAAAACCTTAGGGGAGGCTAAATATGAAACAATCTAATGATTTTATATTATGCCAAATATAACTAAACACAGATGTGTGTATAAAATTGCTAATTATTCAGTGTTTTATGGAATCTGCCATGACCCTTGCTGGGACTGTGAACTAGAAATGGCAAAGACACCTTCTCTTTGTGTTGTGCTGGGTGTGGACGCTGGTCTGTCCTCCGCTCCAGTCCACGCTTTCCCCAGGTTCTTCGTTTCGAACCCTCCTGGCAGCTGTGCGGGATCAGAGACTCTCACCCCAAATGGCCCCAGGCTCCTGTGCAGGGCCCCGTGGTTACTGGTCCCAGACGGGCGGCTGGAGCCTCTGGGAGGTGGACTTGGCCCAGAGCTACTCAGTTCAAAACGGGGGCTCTGGGAAGCACAGCCAGGTCTCTCGAGCTTGAGGCGGCTTCTCATGGACTGTGAAGAGGTATGTGTTTTAACACAACAAACTGCTCTCCTCTAATTACCTGTAATCCATGAGACAGTGTGAGGACCGTTCTGGGAGCAGGTGTGTTCAAGAAGCACGAAGACACATCATTTACCCATCCTGTTTATGTTCTGAGAGGTGCCTGGTGCTTCACTGCAGAGCACGCAGCTCCTCGCTCTGGCTGCCTGCACCACAAGTACTGCTTCTGATGTCACAAGCGTGGCCTCAAGGAGACGCTTAGGAGACCTCAGGGGCAGCCACGCACCCCGGCCACTCCGGGACACGTCCAACACACATCCGCCTCCCCAGCTGAAGGTCCCCGCCACGGCAGGGGCTGGCCACGCACCCCGGCCACTCCGGGACACATCCCACACACGTCCGCCTCCCCAGCTGAAGGTCCCCGCCACGGCAGGGGCTGGCCACGTACCCCGGCCACTCCGGGACAGGCTGCTGCAGCTGGGGAGCTTCCGCTTCACTTTTTTTGCTGTTCTAAACTGCTCTCTCTCTGTTTAAAATGTCCTGTATGAAGCGAAGGCACTGAACACACTCCAGCCTGCAACGCAGACGTGCACATCAGTGTGGAGCATTTGAAAGGCATTTTCTCCTTGGAAACTGAAAGGTCAATTTGTCAAACTCCACTCCTCAGGGTTCCGAGAAAGGTTCTTCAGCCCTTGTTTTCCAGCCATAACAGGGTAAATAAATGAGACTCTTATCTGCGGGTCTCTTGTGAATTCTGCCAGTGGGCAGGGCTTCGCTGGAAAGGGAGCGTGGCTGCACAGTATTAATAACGACAGGCTGGTAAAAGCTAATGTCAGCCTCAATTTCCAAGTCATTTTTCAAATTATTTTAATTAGATATTGTTTCAATCTCACTTACATTAATTTAATATCTGATATCAACATTTCAGTTTTCAATTTGTTCAAATGATTTTTTTTTTTTTTTGAGTCTGCCTGGTTGCCTGGAGTAATTTAAAATACAATGTTTATCTTCAGCAATTTTCAACGCGTGGTCTTGGGCAAACTGCTATGTTCAATAAAAGTGACGAGGAAGGGGGGCCCCAGGTCCTGCGTGGCGATGAGGAAAAATGGAAATTGTCTCCTTATCGCTCATCTCTAGACATTAGAGTCAGCAGGCCAAGGTAGGGCTGGGGCTGTGGTAATAAGATTTTCCACCCATTTCACGAAGTAATTGACTTTCCCAACGCAAATTTCAGTGAAATTTGATTAATTTCTTTTGTATTAAAAGGCATCTGAATAAATGGCCACATTCCCCCATCTATACATTTTCTGAGAATTTTCAGTCACAGTCCTCAAACCTACCCCTAAAAGATTCTTCCTGGACGCACTGCCACAAATAGCCTTAGGTGCTGCATTTTCTTAGTTTGTCCTTTTCCTCAGACGTTAGCACGGATGCTGGTAAAGACATGCCTTCTGAAATGGCAAAGGCAAGGCTTAACCAGGACTTTACCTCCCCATTTAGAAAACGTGGGAGAAATGAGGTATTCCAAAGTGTTCTTTTAAGACAAGGAAATTAGTATTGTTCTTGAAGTTGATAATTAGAAATCTGAAGATCCTTACTGTTTTTGAAAAGTGTGAAGAACTTAAAACAAATTACCCGGGAACAACATAAAACCAAACTAAAACACCATCCACATGGCAACAGGTAAACCATCAAAGGAACAGGAGGGAGCTGAGGAGCTGGAAGGCGAGGGCCAGTGTGATTAACAAGAAACACGCACAGTAAGGATGATGAGTGGGAGCAGGTGAAGTCATCCTCCTAGGACAGGTGCCTTCATTCGGATCAAACTACTCATTATCTATAAGCAACACATCGAAAACAACGCGTCCAGAAAGATTACAAACTGACACGGCAGGGAAAATCTATCAGACACATGAACAGAAGGAGAGAAGGCGTCATGGCATCAACATCAAGAAAATGTGCCGTTTGTTTAAAAGTTATTTATTAAAGTGGAATAAACAGACTAATGTTATATTAGATTTTAAAATTCCAGATGAAGATATAGGGTTAATGAACTCGTATGTGCCGAGAAATAAACATCGGAATTAATAAGGAAGAAGTGATCACAGTACCAAGAGATGCCACTCACAGCCTGAGGGACGGAAGGGTCTGACGGCAGCCATCCTCCGCCAGCCACGTTCCGGGGCCGCGCTTGGCACTTCAACTGCTGCCAGCACTAACCCCACGACGGCCGCCTGAGGTGCAGACTTCAAATGCCCCCGTCTTATTGATAAAGAGGACGGCGTTTTCTGGGGGTTAAGCAGCGTACCTAAAGTCACAGGGCTAGTAAAAGACAGAGCCTGATTAGAAACAAGTCTCCTTGCTCCCACACAGGCCCGAGAACATAACAAAGAGAATTCAATAGCAATTGATCCAGCTCTATGGTCTAGAAACAAGAATGGAACTGATCAGATACTAAGCCTCAAAAAAGGCCTTCGTGTTTTTTAAATCATAAAAATCATAAATGTTGCATTCTCTAAGCAAAATCTAATTAGAAATTAATAACCACAGAAAACAAAACTCTCCCATCGGCTGGGCGTTAAAAATATTCTTTTCAAAATTCTTAGGTTAAGAAGGAAATGGAAACTAAATTACAAAATAGTTACAGAATAATAAAAGCTGTGGGAGGTGCCAAAATCGCTCGCTGGGGGTGGGTTTCGAATGCTGAGAGCTTCCACGATAAGAGAGAAGGACAGTAAACAAAGTAGGCACTCCATTTATTACGTCAAAGTAAATAGGTAACAAAAAACTTGAGGGAAGAAATTAAAGAATAAAAATATAAATTAAGTTATAAGGGGGAACACAGGATTGGTGAATAAACCCAAGAGATTGATTTTAGGAGAAAAAAATCATAAACGCTTAGAAGTCTAAAATCAAGAAAAGACATGTCAAATTCTAAAATTACCAAAAATTAATAATTAGGAGGACACATAATCACGGATGCAGTGGAAATTTAAGACTCATAAGCCAATAAGACCATTTCCATCTATTTACAATCATGCACCACGTACTAACGTTTTGGTCAGTGATGAACCACGTCCCCCGCCCAAGTGGTGGTCCCATAAGATTATGATGGAGCTGAAACATTCCTGTCACCTCACGACGTCACAGCCACCGTAAGGCCACAGTGCCATGCGTTACCTTTTCTATGTGCAGATGATACACAAATGTCTACCGCTGTGTTACAACTGCCTAGAGTATTAGTGTAGTAACATGTTGTGCGGGTTTGTAACCTAGCAGCAGTAGGCTGTCCCATACAACCTGGGTGTGTAGGAGGCTGTAGCATCTATGGGTTTTGTAAGTGCACTCTATGATGTGCGCACGACGACGAAATTGCCAGATGATACATTTATCTGAAGGCGGCCTCGCCATTAAGCAACACATCACTGTAAGAGAATTTGGAACTCCAAGAAATTGAACTGTGAACAAAGAAAATAAAAATTACTCACCTAGCTAAGAATGAAGAAAGAAATATGAATAGATGAATATGAAAATATAAAACATTTTTCAAAGAAACGTCCTTCCAGAAAAGCACAAGGCTCTGAGCATGACTGGAAAGTTCTCTCAAACCTTGAGGAATAAAAGATTCTCAAGTCAGCACCTCCCAGGAGCACTAGCACCAAGCCTGGTCCACGGTTTACAAGGACACACTTGGCAATCCACTGGTGGGTCTGAGGATACGGCAAAGGCCTCTGAGCCTGCACCAAGGCCCCATGTTTTCTGAACGTCCCGCCTGCTGCTTCCTTTGAACGTGAAGTTCTGGCCAGCGAGGACAAATGCTGAAATGTTTGAGACTTCCCAAATCACTTGTGTTTCATTGATCCATTTATAAGCCCAAAGTTAAGAGCCAGCCACACAAACAGAGCGGCCTGATCCTTGGCAAAGCAGCAAGAGAACTCAGTGGGGAAGGGACCAGCTTTTCAGCAGATGGTGCTGGGCCAATGGGATACTCACGCAAAAAGGGAATCCAGACGCCAACCCTATACCCCCCACAGAAATTAATTCAAAGTTAGATTTAGATGTAAAATGCCAAATTATACAACTTCCAGAAGATACAAAGAAAATCTAGGTGACCTCGCATTTGGTGATGACTTTTTAGAGATACGACACCGAAAGCACAGTCCATGAAGGAAACGACTGGTAAGCAGGAGTTCATGAAAATTAAAAACTGAATATATTATTAGTACACGACCAGCAGTCATGTTCTTTGGTATTTGCCAAATAGAGTTGAAAACTTACGTCCCTAAAAAAGTATGCACGTGGATGACAATTGCAGCTTAGTTTATAATTGCCCACACTTGGAAGCAACCATGGTGTCCTTCAGTAGGTGGATGGATCAACTGTGGTGCATCCATACAATGGGATATTATTCAGGGCTAAAAAGTAATGAGCTGTCAAGCCAGACACGGGACTTGCAGGAACCTTAAACGCCTCTTGCCAAGTGAAAGAAGCCGTTCTGGAAAGGCTACCCACTGCACGATTCCAACGCGAAGACATGCTGGAAAGGAACAAAGGATGGAGACGGTGTAAGTTGTGGCGGAGGTAATGAGGAGTTGGGGGAAGAGAGAGGAACCAGCAGAGCACGGAGGGCTTTTCATGACGGGGAAACCACTCTGTGTGATGCTACGATGATGGACACGTGTCATCATACACTTGCCCAAACCCACAGAATGCACCATCCTGCTGTGACTCCAATATGGCTTACACCCTCTGAAACTCATGCTGAAATTTGATCACCACTGTGGCAGCATTGGAGGTGGGGCCTTTAAGAGGTGGGTCATTAAGAGGGACTGATGGTTTCTTGCAGGACTGTGATCATCCTGTGGGAGTGGGCTGCCACAGAGGACTGTTGCAAGGCGAGCCCGGCCCCTCGTGCTTGTCGTCTCATTGTACGTACTTGCTGGCCCTTCCTCCGGGGGATGGCATAGTAAGAAAGCCCTTGCCAGAGCTGCTGCCATGCCCTCGGACTTCCCCGCTTCTTCGACTGGGAGCTAAAAAAACTTCTTTTCCTATAAACTACCCAGGCTCAGGAATTTTATTATAGCAACAAAAATCCACCTGAGATGACCAGCAAGAGTGAACCCTGAAGTTAACCCTGGACTGGTGATAATCGTGTCGATGTGGGCTCATCAACTGTGACAAACAGACCAACCTAACACAGATGGGAGCAATGGGGAGACGTGGCGTGGGGCGGAAGACAGGGCACATGGGAACCCTCTGGACTGTCTACTCAATTTTTCTGTAAATGTAAAACTGCACTAAACATAAAATCTACTAAACACAAGTCACAAACAAAGGTTAAAAGTTGTTTGTTTTTATTTGAAGTATAGATGCCCCTAGCTAGATGTTCAAATACCTTAAAAACTTGAGGTAAAGCGCATTCTATGTGTACAAATATTATTACTGCAGTGAAACCTGCAGGAGAATGTTGAAGAGGGATGATTATTTTCTGACTCTACTGACCAGGATTCTGTTCAACATCTTGATATGGGATTTTTGATTTTTAAAAACTGGGTGACGGGGCCAAGGAGGGGCGACGTGGAGAAGGACATCTCTCCTGGGTGACGGGGCCGGTGCTGCATCCTGACTTGGAGCAGAGTGCGTGGGAAGGGAAATGGAGGTCTGGGTCTCACCCTGCAGTCCCACAGTGGGTGGGACCACACCTGCTGCAAAGCTGGAATTGCACTGAAATTGGAATGGAATTGAACATTACAATTCAACAGAATTGAAATTGCATTGAAAATTATGGATGGAAAACAAGAGCAGACTTATCCATTGCTAAGTGCTGATTTAAACAAGATAAATGTTCTCTTTAGTTGGACACAAACTAGCAAGAATGACTTTGTTCCCATGGGTTTCTCAATATAAGCTCCTTTTGCTGGGAAAGAAAAAGGAGCATCTGCAGTAAGGTTGGGTTCTCTTCCTTCCACATCACTGGCGGCAAGCGTCTTTATTATTCATTAGCAAGCTCGACGCCACGGCATACTGCGGCACCACTGAAAGCAGTCTGAGTTGGGAAAATATTTTCAATATTTCAACTGACTGCTTCACTAAGTCACAAATAACACAGCTAATCCTGAGGTCACTCGCTTACAAAAACCTATTTGCTGTGCTTCAGAGCAAAATGAAAATATATATTACAAATGATGCCCCCAGTAGCAAGCCTGCTCTGGGACCAGCCATCCTTCCATTGTCTCCTACCACGGGCAGCTGAGAACATCCCTCCTTCTCCTTAAAGGCATTTTAATAAAGACCCCAGAGACTGTTTACTCAGGTGAACACATTTATTTGTAACCAGTGTTCAATGTAAAATTTAGCCTAGGCTGTGTGTGTGTCAATAAAGGTCTATAAATAAAACATCACTCTGGGCTTTTTATCTTTATCCCAACACCCTACACTGCATGCTTTTAGAGATGCCGTTCCACTGGGCCTTTTTATTCTTCACCCCGACCTATAAAAATCACGTAAGTCACCAGAAGCTTTTCCTGTGAGTCAGTCAGTGCAGGTGAGGCGGGAGCAGCTGGCTGTAAGTGATGATGCTTGTGACTGAGACAACAACAGGTGGGTGTGTCCTGGCAGGGCGAGAAGGCAGCCAGCCTCGAGACCATCCAACCACGCTCCACCTGCCGGAGCCTCGGAAACGCTGCCTGTGGGGGAAGCTCATTCCCCTCGTGAGGCAGAGCACGCTACATCACAATGAGTTGGAAAAATCCAAAGAACATCATCCCCATCCTTCCGCCTGTGCCAGTTCCTTCGAAGACAGGCCCGAGACCTCCGTCGGAAGATTCTGCTCAAATTATTTGGGGGCAAATGTCCGAATGTGAGACCATCGATGGCTTCCATCCCATTCCCTCAACTGACGGATAAAACTCCAGAAACTTGGAGAGGCTATCACTGCTGCAAACAGTCCTGACAGGAAGAAACCCTGATCCAAGAAACCAACAAGAGGAAATTTTACTGAGATAAAGTGAAATCTCTGCCTTTAGATACGCAAGGTATTTTTAGGAATCGCCAGTGTTAGCGTAGGATGTTCGCAGCCATGCCCGAGATGGTTCTTTTGCCAAACTCAGGGAGATTTTAGTTGAATTTGCAAAATGCTTGCTAACGTATCTACCCGTTCCTGAG
Source organism: Theropithecus gelada (assembly GCF_003255815.1). NCBI lineage: Eukaryota > Metazoa > Chordata > Mammalia > Primates > Cercopithecidae > Theropithecus > Theropithecus gelada. The sequence goes on from NC_037670.1 coordinate 181,895,872, forward strand.
CAGAATGAAAAGAAGTAACCTATCCTGAATCAGAGAAGGCCGGCTTTGGTGTGCGGTTTGGGTTGGACCGTATCTCAGCACTGTGTTCCATTCCGGATACTGCTGTTTAGCTGTGGGTACCCATGGGCACCCACAGCAGATGGCAGGGACGGGTACCCATGGGCACCCACAGCAGATGGCAGGGACGGGTACTCATGGGCACCCACAGCAGATGGCAGGGACGGGTACCCATGGGCACCCACAGCAGATGGCAGGGACGGGTACCCATGGGCACCCACAGCAGATGGCAGGGACGGGACAATGGGGGATGGAAAGGTTGTGTGTCACGTTGGAGAGGGGGAGGAGGGGGCCTGGTCCAGAGCATTTCAGAAGGCAGGGTGGGGCCATCACCTCCACAGCCTCTTCACCTGGACAGGACGAGAAGGAGGCACAGCCACAGGCAGATAGAGGGTGGCAGAAGAGGTCTATGGGGTTTCCTGGGGGTGACTCTGTTGAAGCCACACTCGCTCTCCTCTTCTCCTCTGCCCGTAAGGAAACAGTGTCCGCTGGAGCATCGGAAAGGGCGGCCCTGGGCTCGAAGCTGAGGATGTCCCCACTGACCTGCAGCTGGCGAGGTGCACAGCCCCTGGAGGAGAACCGAGGCCAACTGCCCTGATGCCAGAGCTCAGCTGCCCCTCCCGACCTGGTTCTGAGTCAGGAATTTCCCTACCCTGGACGCCCCCAGACGTCCATAGGGCCCTGGTCACAGCTGGCCCAGGTGACCCCCAGAGTCAGGGCTGGTCCCTGACCTTTGTCCGGGACAGCGATTCCCATTCCTGAGCTGGAAAAGAGGTCGTGTGGAATCTACAGGACGCGTGGGGAGGACGTCTCGCTCTATTTCAGGTACACAGGGTAAGAAGTCCGCTGCAGGTGGATTAAAGATGTCCTCCCCACGCATCCTGTAGATTCCAGGAGGCCACTGGTGACTCGGCAAGTCTTTAATCCCCTCCAGAATCTTCCAGAATCCCCACAATCTAAATGCCCACATTTGCTATGTCCAAATCACAACTGTCAGAATAGCCCCTTATGGGTTCACCTTCCTCATGGTCCCGGGTCCCAACCCAGGCCTGGCCCGGCCCCTTTCCCTCCAGCTTCCTTTGGCCACAGGCAAACACTGCCTGTTCTGAGGTGGTCAGCAGTGGACTCGGTCAGGCCACGTGGAAACCACATGGGGCCACAGAGTGATGGGCCTCAGATGCGCAGCGCACCCAGGAGCCGCCGGGGACCCTGTTAAAATGCAGACCCTGATGCAGAAGGTCCAGCTTTTCAAGGCAGCTCGCAGGTGAAGCCAGAGCTGCGGGTCAGGGTCCCAGAGAGGCATCATGGAGAAACGATGCTGAATCACCAGACACTGAGACAATCAGGAACCAGTGACGTGATGGTAAACATGGGCCGCTCTTCACACCATGGTGCCTCAGAAAACACTTCCACAGACATCTCTCCTGTACTGCTCTAAAACTCCTTCTTCCAGAGATAAGGAAACTAGTTTGCTGCAAAATATATTTTATGGTTTTGTTATCATTTTCAGTATTTGCCCTGTAATTATGGAAAATAAGTTTAGACTTTATTAAGCTTTTGAGTCTACATGTGAGGCATATGGACGAATTTAATTTACATCCATGAATTACCTCCCTCTATCTATCTACCACTAAACCACAGCCACAGTACGCAGAGGATCCATGCATTTATCCCTCTATCTGTCCACCACTAAACCACAGCCACAGTACGCTGAGGGTCCACACATTGCATCCCTTTATCTATCTACCACTAAACCATAGCTACAGTACGCTGAGGGTTCATGCATTACCTCCCTCTATCTGTCCACCACTAAACAACAGCCACAGTATGCTGAGGGTCCACACATTACATCCTTCTATCTACCTACCACTAAATCACAGTACAGTACACTGAGGGTCCACACATTACCTCCCTCTATCTACCTACCACTAAACCACAGCCACAGGATGCTGAGGATCCATGCCTTATATCCCTCTATCTATCCACCACTAAACCACAGCCACAGGAAGCTGAGGGTCCATGTATTACCTCCCTCTCTCTGTCCACCACTAAACCACAGCCACAGGAAGTTGAGGATCCATGCATTATATCCCTCTATCTATCTACCACTAAACCACAGCCACAGTACGCTGAGGGTCCATGTATTACCTCCCTCTCTCTGTCCACCACTAAACCACAGCCACAGGAAGCTGAGGGTCCATGTATTACCTCCCTCTCTCTGTCTACCACTAAACCACAGCCACAGGAAGCTGAGGATGAAAATCCCCTTTCTCGGAGCATCTTATGTACCAGTTCTGTATTAGAAATTTCAAATACATCTCATCAAATTCTGAGTCCATGTGGGATAATAATTGCCAAATCAAAAAAAAAAAAATGAAAGAGCAAGAAGAGATTCTGGAAATCATCTAATTTATTTTAATATTACCTAAATGAGAAGTGGAGGCAGGGAGGGCCTTGCCCACGGCTGTGTGTTCCTGAGTAGCTGGGCTGGACTCCCTGCATCCCAGACCTCCTACGTACCCTCCAGTGCCCCTTCCTCTAAACACTCTGTAGCCGCATTCACTCACAAACACCCACAGACCCTGTAAAACGCTAATCCTTTGCTTCCTGCTTAGACCTGAGAAGTAGCCTCTCTCCCTGCAGCCCTGGAGATCCTTCACCCTGATCTTGCTGGAAACCCCATGGCCTCCATTTGCTGTTGGGTAGGAGTTGCCTCCCCCTGCATCTGGAGGTGTAGCTGCAGGGATCCTGACACCGGCTCACTGCCTCCAAGCAAGCCCCGAAGACAGGAAGCCCCGTGGACCCGTCTGAGAGCAGAGGCCTGTGTCTGCCGGGTCAGTCAGGGCACGCAGGTATGTGTGGTGCGTGGACCCGTCTGAGAGCAGAGGCCTTGTGTCTGCTGGGTCAGTCAGGGCACGCAGGTATGTGTGGTGCGTGGGAAGCAGGAGGGAGGAGGTTTTATGACAGCACAGGTGCTTTACGTCCAAGCAGGAGTTGACATTTTCCCCGGAGTTCTGCTGTGAACCCTTTGGGGTTTGTGACTAGGCTGAGCAGACTGGGATGTTTCTGAGTTCTTATGCATGCCCTTCACAGGTGAGGGTCTGTGTGACTCACGCTTGTGGGCAGTTCATGAAGAAGTGAGGAGCACATCACTACCACCATTTTGCAAACTAGGGCTGGGGTCAGGAGAGCGGCCCGACACTCAGAGGGACTGTGGAGCTCTGTGGGCAATGGGCGTAATGACAGGCGGCATTTCTAGAGCACGTACTGGGGACACGCACTGTTGCAGCTCTTCATGTGAATTCACACATTTAACTCTCACCACAACCCAGGAGGAAGGTGCAGATGAGGACTCCAAGGCCTACCCAGGACCATAAAACCAGGGTGGGGCCATCGGCAGATACAGGACCCAACCAGAGCCCACACTCAGCCATGTTGCCCCCGGGACTAACTGCCTGGCTCGGGTGGTCCTTGGTAGGACGGGCGGCATCAGGCCTCTCTGCACTTGGTCTCCTGGTGATCCCACAGCCAACAGGATGCACCCGGCCTCCCTGAGAAAGACAGAACTGGTCTGGTTCCTTTCCCTGGGTTTGGGGGCGGGGGCCAAAGAGAAAAACGGTAGGCCCTGAACACTCTTCTTGTGATGGTGGGATGGACGTGCTATTCAGGAAAGCCTCAACTGGCTCTCCCAGGTCCACTGTACCCAAAGGAACTGGCTGCCTTAACACGCTTGGTACAAGGGAGATTGTGAAGCGACCCCTGGACACTCCCCGTGTTACAGCTTCACTGCCAGGGTCTCACAGGCTGATCGATCCGAGACCACCTGGGTTTGAAGCACGACGGCTGGGAATGCGAGTTCCGAGTATGAAGAGAGGGCAGCACAGAGGGCGGGACAGGGGGTGGGCCGGGGGGGCAGAGGGTGGGAGATGAGAGGGTGGGAGATAGGGATGGGAGAGAGGGCAGGGCAGAGGGCAGGGCACAGGGACAGAGGGCAGGAGAGAGGTCAGGGTAGAGGGTGGGAGAGAGGGCAGAGCAGAGGATAGGACAGGGAGTGGGAAAGGGGCAGGAGGGAGGGCAGCACACAGGGCTGGGCAGAGGGCGGCACAGGGGGCGGGACAGGGGGCTGGGACAGGGGGCGGGACAGAAGGTGGCACACCAGGCAGGACAGGCTGCAGGTGATGCTCAGAGTGCAGCCAGCCCACGTCCAGAACGTCAGGGCAGGAGGGAACGTGGAGATGGTTTGACCTCACGTGCCCACTTTAGAGGCAGGAGAGTGGGGTCCCGGGGGAACACGTGTCTTGCTGAAAGTTGTGAAATGAGGAACAGTGAAACAGTGAGACCATTCCTTCCACCCTTGTGTTTCCCTGGAATATCTGTCAGTCAGCTGGTCAACACCTGCTGCGTTAGCAAATGCTGAAGGCAGGGTCGTCCCTGGCACGACCCCCTCCCCGTAACCCACAGCCCCTCTTCCCGTGGCAGCCTGCCATCCGCTCTCTGCTCCTCTGACTGCCTTCTGCAACCCTGCCTTATGGTGGAGATGCTCAACCAGCATTCAGGAGACACAAATGCCAACTCCTCTGTGGGTTCCTGCAGCACCGGGAGACCCTGGCGTGACTCCTGAGGGCTTCGGTCCTCGGCTTGTTCCTCTTAGGAGGAAGCCACTGGATCACTTCCCACGCTCAAACTCAGACGCCCACGCAGCACAGCCTCCGCAGCAGCCTGGCAGCCCGACAGAGGCTGGTCATAGTTTTTGCCCTGGAATTCCCCTCCTTTTACCACATTTGCCACCTCTGGTCCCGTCTTCCTTTCAGAGTCCGGGCAATCTTCCCCCTCATTAAATCAAATTTATTCCCAATCCTCTGATGTCCATTCACTGGCCTGAGTCTCTGTTATAAGACTTCCCTGTCCCTCTGGCCAGCAGTATTCGGGTGGGGGCGGCATCCTCACAGGGTGAGGGGCTCTGTGCTGTTTGTTGAGATGAATGGTGCCAGGAGGGAGTCATTCCAAGTGCCCTGTAAGGCAGAACCTTTCGCGGTGCCCACTGGTGGCGTTCCCGGGACACCAGGCACTGGAGGTCGGCATGCTTATCGTTACGCATCTGACGGCAGCTCCCACCAACGCGCTGGCTGCCTTGGGGCCAGGCAGGAAGCGAATTCAGTCCACATTGGCGGGTCCAAGCCTGGATCTAGACACCCGTCCCAGCTGAGACGCTCAGCTCTGGCCATCACCCGTCGCTCAGCCTGGGTGCGGACTGTACTAATCACGCCATCACGCACACTGTTTTTCGGAGCCAGTTAGATCACATCACAAATGCAACTGTAGTTTGCCTCAAGATGTTTTCCGGAACCTTCCTGCAGAGATAGCACGAGGCCCACAGAGGAGTGTCTTGGGGCACCTGGCAGGTTCCAGGTTGGGAGCTGTAAACCAGAATCCCGCGCTCCTCCTCCCCTGGGTTCACTCGACCACAATTCTAAAATATTAATAGCGTACAGCGTGTTAAGTGATGGCAATTAAAGTCTGGTTCACTCTTATTTTATCACAAACGTTGCATAATAAAACCTCTCAGACCCCCCTGTGGTTCGCAGCCTCCTGAGGAGGGTTCTGTGTTCAGGCTCTCTCAGACCCCCCTGTGGTTCGCAGCCTCCTGAGGGGGGTTCTGTGTTCAGACTCTCTGAGACCCCCGTGTGGTTCGCAGCCTCCTGAGAGGGGGGTCTCAGCCTCTCTCAGCTGCTGCTTTTAGCTCCTTTGTAAGGTGCAGTCCTTTCCCAGGATGTTGGAGTCAGGTTTGTGCACTGGCACCAGCTGAAGTGTTTCCCATGTCCTGTGTGAACCTCGGGGGGTCGTAAGCACACACACGTGACCGTCGTGAGTGCCACCAGCCCTGCCTGGAGCACTGAGGGGTGCCAAGGGGGCTTTCTTTTCTTTGCTTCTCCTGCTGCCCCTAACCCTGAGGTAGTGCCTGAAATCCCTGCCAATACCATCCCTGTTCCTGAGAGCCTCCTTGGGCAAAGCTGGGTCTGGGGCGGGTAAGCGGGCAGCTTCCTGGGCACCAGCCCCACAGGTGGGCCAGTGTGGGAGTGGGCACGCCACGTTTCAGGGCTGCTCACAGGCGGTGCTGCTTGGGGATGAAATGTGTATTTTTATGGAAATGATAAAAATTATTTTTGGCTGCCCAAATTATGTATATTGCCGTCCCTACATTTTGAGAATTTTTTTTTTTTTTTTGGCAAGAGGCAGAACCAGCTTCCCGCTGTAGCAGCTAAGAGGCTGCACTGGAGAGCAGCCCTCTCCCCGCCCTCACCTCCAGTGCACAGGCCTCCTGTGGATCAGAGGCTCCCACAGATTCTGAGTCAAGAACTCCAGCCGCTGCAGGAGCTGCAGCCAGATGAGGTTTCTAGAAGCCATGGCTCCAGCATTGCAGCATCAGCTGCGGTGCCTGGCATTGTACAGAAGGGCAACCACACGCAGACGGGGTGGCTGGCGTCTCCCTGGCTGCTCTGAGCTGGTTCCCTGGCTCTCCCAGCAATTCCACGAATTAACTAATACCTTTTCATAAGCATATTTGCTGCTTAAGACAGGTTTCTGTCGCTTGCTAATAAGAATTAATTGTGACTGATGCAGGCTTCTTGGGGTGGGGGCGAGTGCCCCAGCGGGCACTGCTGCTTCCCAAGGCAGGTTCAGTGAGGAGGTGTTTGGCCCGGGAAAGGGCAGGCCCAATCAGGCCTGAGCAGAGCCATCAGCACAACAGAGGCACAGAACCCTCTACTTCCAAACACACGCTGAGTAGGCATTGAAAGAAAAGTGGCTGAAATGCGAGCTCAGTTCTTAATCTAACCCTGTTCCCAGCAGGCACATGCCTTCGTGTGGGGCTAGAGTATTAACTCTAAAACTGTTTCACAAGCCTCTAGGGGCCTGAGAGGCATCTCAGTGAGTCACAAATGCATCAAAAAATGCAGGTAAGCTCTGGCTCTTACATGACGAAGGGACATTTTCAGTGAGTTACCGAGACGGTTAGAGGTGTAGCTTTGGTAAATTAAATTGAATGAATGACTGGAGCTTAGCATAGACTGCGGTCTTGGCTTCAGTAGGAATTACGGCTGCCGTGCAGGGCGGGGCAACACTGCAGAGCTTCTACTGCACACAAGCATGTGCACAAACTGGGATTCTACCAGCACCAGGAGGAGTTATTTTAGGTTGGTCATGGCTTTCTATCGTTACTCTAAGTTGCTTCTCCTCCCTGCCTTTAAAATGTTATTTTGACATGTCAGGTTTATAGAAAAGTTGTAAGACCGTCATACAAGAATCGCAGACACTCGTCACCCGATTCTCCAAATGGTAACATTTTAGGCTTTATGCTCACCTGCAAAATCTCCCTCTATATTTATATTTACACTGATATTTGTATTTTATTATTCTGAACTGTTTGAGAGAAACTTATGGACATGATTTTCCTGTAGTCCTAAATGCTTCAGTGTTTATTTCCTAAAAACAAAGCCATTCTCCTACATAATCAGAGTACAGTTATGAAAACCAAACATTAATACTGATATGGTACTAATGTCTAATCAACAGAACTCACACAATTTGTCTACTTCTCCCAAGAACGTTTCTAGAACAAAATAAATGCCCACAGCAGGCCCTGCATCCAGATGTCACGTCTCTCTAGCCTCCTTCAATTTAGAAAATCCCTCAGTCTTTCCTGGTCTTTCTGATATTGACAATTTTAGAATGGGGTGAGTCACTTTGATTGATAGTTTCACAGTAGAGGTGACTCACTTGACATTTTTAGAGTAGGGGTGAGTCACTTGAATTGACAGTTTTAGAGGAGGAGTCAGTCAGTCTGATTGACATTTAATAGGGGTTAGTCACTTGGATTGACAGTTTTAGAGGAGGAGTGAGTCTGTCTGATTGACATTTTTAGAGTAGGGGTGAGTCACTTGGATTGACAGCTTCAGAGGAGGAGTGAGTCAGTCTGATTGACGTTTTTAGAGTAGGGGTGAGTCACTTTGACATTTTTAGAGTAGGGTGAGTCACTCTGATTGACAGTTTTACAGTGGGGTTGGGTCATTCTGACAGTTTGAGAGTAGGGGTGAGTCACTCTGATTGACATCTTTAGAGGAAGTCATTCTGATTGACAGTTTAAGAGGAGTGGTGAGTCATGTGGACAGTTTTAGAGGAGGGGTGAGTCACTCACAGTTTTAGAAGAGGGGTAAGTCACTCTGATTGGCATTTTTAGAGGAGGGGTGAGTCACTCTGATTAACAGCTTTAGAGAAGTGACTCACTTTGATTGACATTTATAGAGTAAGGGTAAGTAATTCTGACTGACATTTTTACAGGAGGGGTGAGTCACTCTGACTGACAGTTTTAGAGAAGGGGTGAGTCATTCTGATAGTTTTAGAGGTGAGTCACTCTGATTGACAATTTTAGAGGAGGGGTGAGTCACTCTGACAATTTCAGAGTAAGGGTAAGTCACTCTGACAGTTTTAGAGGAGAGGTGAGTCACTCTGATTGACAGTTTTAGAGGAGGGGTGAGTCATTCTGATTGACAGTTTTACAGTGGGGTTGGGTCATTCTGACAGTTTGAGAGTAGGGCTGAGTCACTCTGACATCTTTAGAGGAAGTCATTCTGATTGACAGTTTAAGAGGAGGGGTGAATCACTCGGACAGTTTTAGAGGAGGGGTGAGTCACAGTTTTAGAAGAGGGGTAAGTCACTCTGATTGGCATTTTTAGAGGAGGGGTGAGTCACTCTGATTAGCAGCTTTAGAGAAGTGACTCACTTTGACATTTATAGAGTAAGGATGAGTCATTCTGATTGACATTTTTACAGGAGGGGTGAGTCACTCTGATTGGCAGTTTTAGAGGCAGGGTGAGTCATTCTGATTGACAGTTTTAGAGGTGTGAGTCACTCTGACAGTTTTAGTGGAGGGGTGAGTCACTCTGATTGACAGTTTTAGAGGAGGGGTGAGTCATTCTGATGGACAGTTTTAGCGAAGGGGTGAGTCACTCTGGCATTTTTAGAGGAGGGATGAGTCACTCCAATTTACATTTTTAGAGAAGAAGTGACTCACTTTGATTGACATTTTTACAGTAAGAGTGCGTCACTCTGATTGACATTTTTACAGGAGGGGTGAGTCACTCTGATTGACAGTTTTAAAGGAGGGGTGAGTCACTCTGATTGACAATCTTAGAGGAGGGGTGAGTCACTTTGACACTTTTAGAGGAGGGTAAGTCCCTCTGATTGACAGTTTTAGAGGAAGGGTGAGTCACTCTGATTTACACTTTTAGCGGAGGGGTGAGTCACTCTAAATGGCATTTTTAGAGCAGGGATGAGTCACCCTGATTTGCATTTTGAAAGCAGGGGTGAGTCACTTTGCACCACGCCCCTTGGCTGGTCTACGGAGGCTGCCTCAGGAATAGCCGTGGGTTTTGCTCTTTGTCGAGAACACCAGGGACATCATCTTTTGTGTTCTTTGTGCATCAAGCTCATGGGCACATGTGCGAATCCATCCTGTCACTGGTGACGTTCACTGGTGTCACTTGTTAAGCGCTGCCTGCCTGGATTCTGAACGATGAATGCTGTTTTTCTGATCCTATCTTGCGGTGAGAGCTATTCTGTGGTTCCCCAGAATTTTGGCCACTCATTTTAGCACCAATGATTCTTATCTGAATCAAGTAGTATTAAGAATTGACCTGACTTTAACATAAAGAATTTCCAATGTGAGAAGACTTCAGTATTCATGGCTACAGATGCCAAGTGTGGGCAACTTATCTTTTATTTCCCTTCAACAAAGCCATGGGAGCAGAGAGAGGGAAAGAAAATCTGAACCAGTATGAGTCAGCTGGCACATCGGCTCACCTCGATAGCATTTGTACATTTGACTGGAAGCCTCCGGCCTGTAGAATTTTTTCCCACCACAGTAGAACACTCCACTTCAATTTTTACTTGTTTAAAAGAATCACGTTTGTTTTGTTCTACTCTGTCCTGATCTTTGCTCTGCCACAAGGACTCTTCAATTGAGGACGATGAGCAAAGTGTCCGGCCTCGGACCTCCTGCTTCCCAGAGCCTGTAGGGTCCTCTCACTTCCTCCGGAAGCTCTCGGTCTGCTGCCATTTCCTGGGTTCTTCATCCTTCCTGCGGACCTGGGTCTCCAACGGCTGTGATTTCCCGTCGGTCAGAAGAGGTCTGCAGCATTTCGTACCGTGCAGGTCTAACAGGGCAGATTCTCTGGGGAAGGGCTGGCACGAAACAGGTTTCTTTCACCCTTATGCTGAAACATGTTTTTGCCGGAGGTAGAACTCTGGGTTTGTTTTTTTTTTCTCCCTTGCAGAACCGTAACGAATTGTCAAATTGTCTCCTGGCTTCTGATGTTTCTAGTGAAGAATGAAGTCAGTCCTTGTGCCTATCATTGCTCCTGGGAATGTAACGTCTCTCCTCCCGGCTGTTGCTAAGATGTTCTATCTTTGGTATTTTAGCAATTTGACGACAAATGTGCTTACGTTAATTTTCTTTGCACTTACCCTGCTTGGGGTTCTGTGAGCTTCTTTTTTTTCACCAGGTAGAGGGTGGGCAGGGTGCTGGTTCTGAATATTAATTCTTCTTTTTGGGTCTCACGTATCTCGGCTCGTCTTCTAGAACCGTCGCATGGGTCAGACACTTGGCTTTGTCCTGGAGGCCACGTGGCTCCTTTTTGTTTCTGACATTTTTCTCTGTCCTTCAGATGTGATCATTTCTGTGGATCTGTCCCAAGTTTGCCAATTCTTTCTTCTGCAGTCTCTGATCCACTGTAAAGCCCATCCAGTGAACTTCCCATCCTACGAGCTCTCCTTTCTAAAATGTCCATGTGGTTCTTCTGCCTCCATCTTTCTGCACAGCCTCCATCTTTCTGCACAGCCTCCATCTTTCTGCCGAGGCTCCCACGTGTCCCCTCTTCTCTGTCTTTTCCTTTAAGCTCCTGGGCAGATCTGGAATTGTTGTTGTCAAGTCCTCGTCTGGTTGATTTTAGTGTCTGTATCATCAGGACATTCTTTTCTCCTCTTTGTGGGTCCTAATTTCCTGCTTCTTCACATATTTAGTAATTTTGGACTGCAAGCAACACTGTCGGGTACAGCACAGGAACCTAGTGACAGTCCACTCCTTGCTTTTAAAATTGGAGCTCCCTGTGATCCATCAGCATCTGTGTTGCTCCCTCAGGGGGGTCTAGCCATCCTTAGCATCTGTGTCACTCCCTCAGGGGGGTCTAGCCATCCTTAGCATCTGTGTCGCTCCCTCAAGGGGGTCTAGCCATCCTCACAGTACAGCAATACCCTTCTGTCCTGTGTGCTTCGCAATCCAAAACTGAATCAATCGTAGGCATACTACTACAGCAAATGCAGACAGATTCTCCCCACGTTCACTCCCTGCCATGATTCTCTAGTAAAAGATGCTTGGATTTTTTCTCACCAAGCTTCACAGTTCTCTAGCACAAACATGCTTGAATTTTTTCTTACTGAGCTTCAGTGCTGCTACTACGTGAAGGTCTGAATTGATTTTGCCTCAGCTGGTGAGAGAAGACTGAGACTGACTGAGCCGAAGCTCCCTGCTTTCTTGAGGTGACGAGATGCTATCGATCATGGGCTCTGTGCCCCTGTCACATTCACACGATGTCCCAAACCAGACTTTACTGGACTCGTCCCTCCCCTCTGCCTGTGTCCATCACTCCACCAGGGTCTGTGATCATCCTCCCGGTAGCTCTCTGGCCACCCCACCTGCTTCTCTTCCACGGAGGCACCTCTGTCTCCTGGATTCCCACCGCCTCTCCCTGTTCTCCCGAGCACCAGTCAATCTCACTTCTAGTGTCTCTTCCACTCGGAAGCCAGGGCCGGGGTCTACAGCGCAGGTCTGAACACATGCGCAGCCCTGCAAAGCTCTTCAGAGACTCCTCATGCCCTCTGGAGAATTTTCAAGTTTGCAGGGAGTGTATGAGGCCATCCTTTCGGTCACTCCTGCCATTTTCCCACCTCTCCCCTGCCTTCCTGCCATGCCCAGTCACGGGAATTTCCCTAAACATAGCCTCTTTCTCAGCTGTAAAAAGTATTCTTTCTGCAGTATTCTGTAAAAGGTATTTTTTCTCTTGTAGGATGTCTTCCTGCCTGCCCCTCTCACCCGCATGCCAACCCCCTTCACTGGGGCAATTTTTCTTCATCTCCCAGACTCGGTCTGGGCCACCTTCTCTGGGAAGCCCTCCTCACCCCCGAACACCGTGGGGCTGACAATATCTTTATGCTCCTTCCACATCTGGGCACCTGGAACTTGCTGTGAGCATGGCTGTGGTGGGTCCTTAGCCCGAGTGACCACGTGAACTTGCAGCTGGCACACATAGGTGAGTAAAGGTCAACACTAGGGGCTGGACCGCCTAGAAAAACAGCTTTGGCTTATTTACCCAAAGTAAGCTGTGCTGGGGAAAGGAAGAGGAAGGTTTTGGAGGTGGATACAGAATTTCTTTCTAACTGAGCACGTGGGGACTGGAGCAATTCATTGAAGAAATGAAAGGTGTGAGAACAGTCAAGCCCTTGATTTTTGGAGCAGATCACATCAGGTACTACTAAGCCGCTATGATCAGGCACAGAGAAGACACTCAGCACTGGATGAGAGAATAAAGCTGTCTGCAGTGCAGCTTCACGTCTCTCACAATAGTGCTCCCGAGTGCGGCTGCTCCACCTTTCACCCCCAGGAGAAGCCGCTTAAAAAGCCAGGCGGGGGCTCCTCAGTGCAAAGGTTCTCCTCCGGACTCTCACCAGCTGCTGAGAGCGGGCGCGGCCTCTCTGAGTTTTGGCCTGAGCCGGGGCCTGGAAAGGCCAACTGCCTGTTGGCCTAAAGAGCTAGAAAAAGATGAATGGATTCATATTTACAAAGACACCACAGAGTCTGTCTGAACAGTCCTGCGTATCTGTAACCTGCTCGTCACCCATCCCCTCGTGCCTGGCGATGTGAGTCCCGTGACAGTCTGTTCAGCAGCACCATTTGCAACCCCTGTGATGGGAATCCGAATCTTCGTGACTATGTGACATGCTCCCCATCTCTCTCTCTGTTGCTTTATTTTCCTTTGACAACATCAAGCTGGAAATTAGAAGCCGTGTGTCACGCAGAGTCACTCAGATCTGAAGCAGAGTGCATGGTGGGGCCATCTAAATATGTTTTTCTGCACAATGTGAACCCCAGCTGTTCAAAGCTAAGAGCTGCCCAGCGCAGGGCACAGTGCTCTGGTGAGAGGAGGTCACCTCAAAGTGGGCCCCCTGCGTGGGGCTGCCAAACGCACGCACAGAATACACTTTATGAAAGGTTTCCTTTGCTTTGAATAGTTGGCTGTTTCAGAGAAACTGCAGCACCCACTGGCTGGAAATTGCATCTGAACTGCAGTGGAGATGCAGGGGAGACACAGCACAGGAGACTCAGCCACAGGACTGCTGCACGTGCTTGCAGTGTCATCCCTGCCAGCCCTCAGAGGCACCTGCTTCTGCCCAGGGGATCCTGCCCAAAGGTTCTCAAGTTGCTGCTCAGCAGGGACACAGGAGAGGGCCAGGTGTGAGGGGCAGACGCTGTGAGCAGACCCGCAGGCCTAGCCACGCCACGTGCAGACCGCTGCCCGCCCTCTGCAGATGAGAAGGAGAGGCCCAGGGAGGCTGCCTGTCTGCTCAGGGTCACACAACAACACCCAAAGGCAGGATGTGAACCCAGGTCTGCTGACCTCAGGTCTGAAGACCTCAGTTTTTACTATTAGTCTTACCACATCGACAAATTAAATGTGAAGTATTTAAGTTGTGTCAGACTGATGAGATTCGGGGAAGCTCTTTTCCAAAAATTCTCTTTAGTATCAAAGATACATCGTCCTTCTAGTGCACTGAGCGTGATTGTTTTTGAATAAAAAGAACCACCCTTTGGGGTGTTGGCGCTTATGTAGGATAATCCAATCCTGGCAGTAAAAGGGAGGGTTTTAAATCTACCAGACTGGCTCACAGAAAACAATCTGCCGGTGTCAAGATGCTCACATCAGCGCTGAAGGAAGGAGTGGGGCTCCTTGGGAGCACCGGAGCAAACTTCTTCTTGTCTGTGATCCACACGGGCTACAAGCCCCTGCAGTGCCCTGTGCATGGCAGCAGCCACATCAACTCACACCCAAATTCTGAATTACAGTCAGATAAAATAAAGCACATAGGTCCCCCATCTCACTAGTAAGGTTTCCAGCACCCAAATTCTGAAATACAATAAGATAAAATAAAATAAAGCACGCAGGTCCCCATCTCACTAGTAAGGTTTCCAGCACCCAAATTCTGAATTACAATAAGATAAAATAAAGTAAAGCACACAGGTCCCCCGTCTCACTAGCAAGGTTTCCAACACCTAAATTCTGAAATACAATAAGATAAAATAAAGTAAAGCACGCAGGTCCCCATCTCAATAGCAAGGTTTCCAGCATCCAAATTCTGAATTACAGTCAGATAAAGTAAAGCACACAGGTCCCCCACCTCACTAGTAAGGTTTCCAGCACCCAAGTTCTGAAATACAATAAGATAAAATAAAGTAAAGCACACAGGTCCCCCATCTCACTAGTAAGGTTTCCAGCACCCAAATTCTGAATTACAATAAGATAAAATAAAGCACACAGGTCCCCATCTCACTAGCAAGGTTTCCAGCACCCAAATTCTGAATTATAGTCAGATAAAATAAAGCACGCAGGTCCCCATCTCACTAGCAAGGTTTCCAGCACCCAAATTCTGAATTACAGTCAGATAAAATAAAGCATGCAGGTCTCCCGTCTCACTAGCAAGGTTTCCAGCATGCAGTGGCCACAGGGGCTGGTGGCTGTCCTGCTGCATAGCACACACGTGGGCCATTCTGTTGCCACAGAAAGTGCTAGAACAGAGCTGCCCTAGAGACCAGGCCTCTGGCTGCAGAAGAGGAGAGCTGGACAGCCGCCTGCAGACCAGGTCACTCTCAGTGCTATGTGTTGTGGGTGGAGCTCGCCAAGTGCCAGGATTTGCCGTGTGGGCACAGCCACATCCCCAGTGGGGCCATCATCTGCATATGAACCTAATTTGCCAAAATCCATAATTTCGGGTTAGCAGAGGTGAGGCCGAGAGGCCTCAACCCCATCGTCCAGTGTCTACTGAAAACTCAGCACCAGACAGTCAGAGTTGGCCTCAGAACTCCTCAGTCCAGCTTCCCTCTGGCATAACTTGCAACCTGTGTTAATATCAGGGCTGTTAAGATGTGTTTGCCTAGCAGTTGGTTTTGCTAGGCCCTTGGATGGGTGCATTTGGCCGGACACTGGGCACCCAAGAAGGAGAAGGTTGCTACGTACGTGTCTACAAATGGCACGGGTCTCTGGCCTGTGAGACCCCAGCACAGAGCAGAGCGGAGGCAATGCTTCCTGAATGAACTAAGCAGGTCCAGGAAGGTATCACTGCACAGGCAGGGGAGAGCAGGGAGTACCCGGGTCCTGGAAGGCGTCACCACGTAGGCGGCAGAGAGCAGGGAGGACCTGGGTGGAGGAAGGCATCACTGCATGGGCGGTGGAGAGCAGAGAGGCCCCCGCTGGCACAACCACAGACCCCTGTCAAGAGTTCCAGTCCAGGTCCCAAGGGACGTGTTCTCTGCGCATTTCCTTCTGGGGGTCTTCCTCAGAGTTCCTGTCTAGTGGTCTGTCAGCGATGGTGGTGTTCAGAACTTGGTTCTAACTCAGCCCTGGCTTCTTTCTGAAGCCTCAGCGCAGATTCTTTTCTCTCCCCTTCCTAGTGTTATTATTAAATTTTATAAGGTCTTTGTTCCTTACTTTCAAAGCAAACTGTTTTTTGTGCCATCAAGAGGCAAAGTTATAAACAGTTGACTCTGTGACACTGAAATACTGAAATTAAGAAATGAAGGAGCCTAGACATTCTCAGTGTTATAGAAATCTAATGCCCTCCCCAATGACACTGAAAATCTAACACCCTCCCCACAGTGACACTGCAAATCTCACACCCTCCCCCGTGTGACACTGCAAATCTCACACCCTCCCCACAGTGACACTGCAAATCTCACACCCTCCCCACAGTGACACTGCAAATCTCACACCCTCCCCACAGTGACACTGCAAATCTCACAGCCTCCCCCGTGTGACACTGCAAATCTCAGACCCTCCCCCATGTGACACTGCAAATCTCACACCCTCCCCCATGTGATACTGCAAATCTCACAGCCTCCCCCATGTGACACTGCAAATCTCACACCCTCCCCCGTGTGACACTGCAAATCTCACACCCTCCCCACAGTGACACTGCAAATCTCACACCCTCCCCACAGTGACACTGCAAATCTCACACCCTCCCCACAGTGACACTGCAAATCTCACACCCTCCCCACAGTGACACTGCAAATCTCACACCCTCCCCACAGTGACACTGCAAATCTCACACCCTCCCCACAGTGACACTGCAAATCTCACACCCTCCCCACAGTGACACTGCAAATCTCACACCCTCCCCCCTGTGACACTGCAAATCTCACACCCTCCCCCGTGTGACACTGCAAATCTCACACCCTCCCCCGTGTGACACTGCAAATCTCACACCCTCCCCCCAGTGACACTGCAAATCTCACACCCTCCCCCGTGTGACACTGAAAATCTCACACCCTCCCCACAGTGACACTGCAAATCTCACACCCTCGCCCGTGTGACACTGCAGATCTCACACCCTCCCCCGTGTGACACTGAAAATCTCACACCCTCCCCCATGTGACACTGAAAATCTCACACCCTCCCCCGTGTGACACTGCAAGTCTCACACCCTCCCCCATGTGATACTGCAAACTAACAGCCTCCCCCGTGTGACACTGAAAATCTCACACCCTCCCCATGTGATACTGCAAATCTAACACCTTCCCCACAGTGACATTGCAAATCTCACACTCTCCGTGTGTCACTGCAAATCTCACACCCTCCCCCGTGTGTCACTGCAAATCTCACACCCTCCCCCGTGTGATACTGAAAATCTAACACCCTCCCCACAGTGACACTGCAAATCTAACACCCTCCCCCATGAACTGCAAGGGATTCATCACTAGACCCAGGTCTCTGGGTACTTGAAACCACAGCAACCACAGAGAGCCACTGTGTAAGAGTTAGCAGAGAGGGGCTCCTGGCCGTCCATGCAGGGACATACGTCCATGCATGTGTATAAAATATTTCTGCAATTTTTCAACAGGGCTAGGACCGTCCTGAAAGTGCAGGTCTCTCAGAGCCAGCCACACTCCCTACGCTGGGCTCTGCATGGAGTGGGGTCAGCATGTGGCCAGCTGCTGCCAAGGTCTCCCTCCCAACAGCCCTCCCAGAGGCCTCTGCCCACCTTCACCACCTAATCTCCACACTCAAGCTTCGCTGTGCGGCCAGGCTGAGTGCCCATCTCCTCACAGGACCCAGGGCTCTGCAGGACTTTTGCTAAGTGGTTGGTCCTGACAGAGACCCTGCAGCAACACACGGGGGTCCTCAGCCCACCCTCCACACACGGGGGTCCTCAGCACATCTCCACACACGGGGGTCCTCGGCCCGCCCTCCGCACACGGGGGTCCACGGCCCGCCCTCCGCACACGGGGGTCCACGGCCCGCCCTCCGCACACGGGGGTCCTCGGCCCGCCCTCCGCACACGGGGGTCCACGGCACACCTTCAGACATGGGGGTCCACGGCCCACCCTCTACACACGGGGGTCCTTGGCACACCCTCCACACATGGGGGTCCTCGGCACATCTCCACACATGGGGGTCCATGGCCCACCCTCCACACATGGGGGTCCTCGGCACATCTCCACACACGGGGGTCCTTGGCACACCCTCCACACACGGGGGTCCTCGGCACATCTCCACACACAGGGGTCCTCGGCCCACCCTCCACACATGAAGGTCTTCAGCAGGCCTTCCACACACACGGGGGTCCTCAGCACTCCTTTCCAGAGGAGGTGATCTTGAGGCACCACAAAAGCAGCACCTGGCCCCTGGCCGCTCCCAGCTCAGAGCCCACGGGGGGGTCCTCAGCCTTCACCCCAGTTTTGCTCCCGCATCTGAGGGCTGCGTGTCACCTCGCTGTGACTTCTGACTGCACAGCAGGTGTTGGTGTGGGGAGTCAGGCGGCCTCAGCACATGTCCTGAAAATGCTACCACAGAGTGTTTATATCTTTACAGACACAAAATGCTGCTGGGGTAATATTCTTGGAAAGTATGCAAATGAGTTCTTTTTCAGATGTCAAGCAGGAGAGATGATCAGAGAATCCTCTCATTGAGACTGGGAGCTGGTGGAATATGACTGCCCTGAACCACAAAAGCCAGTCCAGGTTCCCGGCCACCACCTGGACTCATGGACCAGTGTGGGATTTGCACAAACACAAAAGGAAGCTGCAATTTCACGAGCTCCAGACCCCAACTTCTCCATGTTCACCTGTACATCCGCAAGTATTTAGAAATGCAGTGTGTCCCCTCCCAGTCCCTCACTGCCCTTCCCCAGATCACACCCCCACAACCCTGTGCTCACAGGGAGCTTCCCCCACCTCTTCCAGGAAGGAGACCTTGGTTATCGGTCATCCTCCTGCCATCTCTGACGACAGGCAGTGGCAGGGGCTCAACCTTGTCCTTCCTTCTCATTCCCATTGGTGCCACCCAGGCCACCTTCCATCTGCATGACCTGAACCGCTGTGGCCTAACTGGGCCCTGGGTCTCCATGCATCACTCCCAAAGTCAAACACACCGTCTCCCATCCCCGGCATTTCCACACGCTCACTCGACAAGGGTCTGCAAGCGTCGAGCTCTGTGACGGGCAGCAGGCGTGCACAGCGGGAGGCCAGGCCTGGTGCTCACCAGCTTCTTCAGGCTTAAAAATGTGGCCCCAGGAAGCCTTTGCATCTGTAACTGTAGCTACCATTGTTCGCTGCCCCAAAATTCAGTGGAGGAGTTCTCGAGACCCAAAACACACACCACACATTCCACTAGCCTCGAAGCGGCATCCTCGCACATCCCACAGCCTGGGGACGCGCAGCAGAATCTCACCAGAGGATAAACAGGCAAAGAACCTTGGGGCTTTGCTAGGAAAATGTCTTACTCTGTGGATCCCCCAGAGGGTCTCAGGGCCCTCCATGCCCCCTCCCATGACCCAGATGGTGGTTTCTGAATGGCCGACTTAGAAAAAGGCTCCGCCCTTTAAATTCAGTGGCAGTCAACAGAATCACTTCCTGCCTTGAAATCTAACAATGTCTCCACAGGAAGCATCTGCTGGCTCAGCGCGGCACCAGTTTCAGGCCCCACTCCTCCCCATCCCCGCTCCTGGACCTGCTGGTTCCGAGGAGACCTGGACGCCAAGACCCCCACCCCAGATGCCCAGACTCCCCTCAACATGGAGGATCCCCATACTGAGGCCTCCCCAAATGCTGAAGCCCCTCCCCAGATGCCAAGGAAGCCCCCCAACCCCAGGATTCTGAAGTCCTCCCCAAATGCCAAAGTGCCAAAGCCCCCAGAGGCCAAGCGTCCCCTCCCCCAACGCCACGGTCCCTCCAGGACACTGAAGCCCCCACCTCCTCTGCTGAGGAAGCGCCATTCCACGGAAGGCCCGGCTCAGCCTCCCCGGGTCAAGCGTCTGTCTCCTTTCAGGCAGACGGAAGCTCACTGGGGCCGCAGGTGTCTAAGGGCCAAGTTGATCACTCCGCCGTCCCCTCTTGGTGTTTTTGTATCTGTTTTGACTCCCTATTATTTTTGTCATAGTTCACCCTTTTATGTGTTTTTAATGAAATCCATTCAGATGATCTCGTTCTTCCTCTGCCACTTTTCTCCACGTTGTAAGGGTTTTAAACCAATGTTTCTAAGGGAGCATTGGGCTTCATTTGACATTTCAGTAAGTATTAAAAGCTGCTATCACTTGTACCTGACACTGCCAATGACGGACACTCCAACCGCAGGACAGGCTCAGATGCCTTCGTGCGGCAAACACCTTCACAGGGAAGGAAGGCGGAACTCTCTTTCCTTGCCACAGAAAATGATTCTAACGGCATTTGACACAGATTGAGCATGGCGCGTCGCGAGCGCCAGCCCGCCCCCGTGGTCACGTCCAGCTTAACCAACACACGGCCCAGCAGTCTCGCAGTGGAGCCCACCACCCAAGCGGGGGCGTGACCACTCCCACCACTGACTGAACCTTGGAATCAATACAACGCAGGGTAGAGCAGTTCATTCGAATTAATGTGTTAAGTGGCACAAATACGTGTTTATCGGGAGAAACCTAAGTTTGTGAGAAAAGGATCTATTAGCAAATTCTCTTTTCAAAAAACTCATGGAAAAAGCTTCTCCCAAGCATCCACACTGCTGCAAATATAATAATTGTTTAAAAGCAAAACGTTTAAGTCAGAAGCATCTGTAGACATGTTGATTAGAAATAGTCTTAAGAGGGTCAAAATATGTCCACAGAGGCTGGAACACCAAAACAGAGGCAAGAATCCTGAGTTGTTTCTAGGTGATCCAGTCCCCAGGCCAATGACCGCTGTCCGGCGGGTCCACGTGCACGGATGAAAGCGGGGCCCCTCTCTTCTCTAAGCCAAGGGGCTCGTGGGACAGGCAGCCGCGCCTGGCCAGCGCCTGGCCAGCTCTGCCCCGGCTCATCAGCTGGGAAGCAGCCTGCTTCTCGCGGGGCGGGCATTGTCTACAACACAGGCTACGTAGTGCACAGTCCACAACTCCTGAATCCTGCCTGGTATTTATACAGTACACAGAGACTCTGAAACACACACTGTGGTGAATGCGGCCTGTCCAGCTCCCAGTGCTGTGACCCCACCACCATCGCTCACCTGCTCCAGCCGGAGAACTCTGCTCTCTACCCATTTTCCCGCTCTCCAGTCAGGCCGCGGACCAGCCGCTGTGCCACATGGAGATGCCTTTGGTGTGGGAGGAACACGGTGAGAGGTAGAGACGGAGCAGGGATCCGTGCAGGGATGCGGTGGCCCCGGTGCTCGGTGTTCAGGGCTGACTCCTGCCTCTCCAGGCACCTCCTGCCAGAGCGACCTCATGCGCCCTCCAGGTTTCAACCCCCGCGTTCGCAGCAGCCACATCCCCACCTGTACTGGGTTCTCCTTCCAGACTCACAGCCTCCGCCTGCCGGCTGCTCCCAGCCAACCCCCAGGGGCACCCTGGCCCCGCGTATCCCGAGGACCGGCCTCTGAAGGCCCTGCCATCCTACTGCGCCTCCATCCTGGCGTCTGACGAACCAATGCGTCTTTCCCCGTGGATGTTTCTCCCACCCACTCACTCTTCTCCCCTCTGTGGCC
The DNA here is from genome assembly GCF_003255815.1 of Theropithecus gelada. Classification (NCBI taxonomy): domain Eukaryota; kingdom Metazoa; phylum Chordata; class Mammalia; order Primates; family Cercopithecidae; genus Theropithecus; species Theropithecus gelada. The sequence goes on from NC_037670.1 coordinate 181,917,242, forward strand.
CGGCCCCTGAGCCTGCCCAGGTTCCCAACCCGGACAAGGGCGCCTCCGACCCGGACAAGGCCGCCTCCGACCCGGACAAAGCAGCCTCCGACCCGGACAAAGCAGCCTCCGACCCGGACAAGGGCGCCCCCAAGTCGGACACAGCCGCCTCCCCACCTCCTAAAGAGCCAGTCCGGCCGCGCCACTTCCTGGCTTCAGCTGTCCCATCAGACGATGGGTCACCAACAGCTGGGGCATTCCCAGGAGCCCAGCTGGGTGCCCTCCCCCTTCCTGGGCATCCCTACCCCGCTTGCTGGGCCCAGCTCAGGTTCTGGAAGATTCTGCCTTTCTGTTCAGCTGTCCCACCTCTCAGTTCCAACAGTGTGAGCCTCATGGTGAAAGATCCCTAATCTGGCCCTTGAAGACTCAGGCAAACTTAGGAGCTCCTGGTTTCAAATTTCTCTTTCCGATTTTGCCTCTTGTCTTGAGGTGGCAGAGCCAGCTGATGGTGAGGCAGGAGAGTAGGGTCTGGAGGTAAGAAGCAACCACACTTTTCTAGTCTTGTGAAACAACCAAAGCAGTGTCTGAAGCCTCTTCAGCTGGCCCGTGCCTCGTGGGAGTTTTGTAGCTCTTTCTGTGTTTGAGAAGACACTAAAAAAAAGAGAAAAGTCCAGCTCGTCCTGAGAGACAAGAGTTTCTTCAATCCTGGAAATTCAGCAGGAAAAATATTGTTTATGCACTGAGTGAAATCACTGAGGCCAAGAATACTTATTTGTTCACGCCATTTCACGGATGCCTGTTTTTGTCCCAAAATAAAGACGCTGCATGTCACCATGTTGATGCATCTGGACACAAGTGAGAGGCTTTGAGTTATCAGCACACAGCCCAGATGTGAAGGCCCACAGCAGCTCCTGACGGTGCGTAAACTTGCCGGAACAGGATAGTCCCCCACCGGCTGCCTGGGCCATCTGTGTAAGGGCCCTGTGGACTGAGTCATTTACATCAGTTAGGCCAGCAGCCACAGGGATGGTGTCACCACTGTGGGATTCAACACTTTGAATAATTAAGGCAGAGGTTACTTTTGCTTGGGTTTCCACAAAATCGCATCCTGCAATAAGGATGTGGGTATAAGTAATTTATTTGGAGGATGATCCCAGGAGCCAAGTAAGAGAATGGGACAGTGAGCCTGAGAAGGGTGGAAGCCATGAAGTGCATGCACAAACTGCCAGTGTGGACAGCCGAGGACCGACGCTGCTGCGGACCCTCTGAGAGGCATGTGGGATGTGCCTCAAATTGTCTGAGGGCCAAAGAAGCAGGGGTGTCTATCCATTGACTTCCATCCCTTGTTCTCTGAGGAGGTGAACTCCTGAGCAGCCCTGGCCTGCCCTGGATATGGGCTAGAGTGCTGCTCAGCTCAGACAGACCAAGGCAGGTGCTTAAGGCTGCAGCCATCAGCATAGATGGGAGCTGCCCTGCAGAGCTGGAGAGAGGCACAGGGTGGGCAACTGGGATGTGGGCAGGACACAACAAGGTCTGTCAAAGGAGTACTTCTTCCAAGTGGGCCAAAGACTCTATCAGGTCGAGTGGTACCATGGAAATGGCAAGGCAGGTGATTCCAGGGATCTGTCCCTCCACTGAAGTAACCAGTAAGCTAACAAATATGGACAGAAGTGACTGTTCTGGGATTCTGTAATCTAATTTTAAAAACCAGTAGTAAACAGTAGGTGCTAAATCAAGAAAGAGAATGCTAAATTTTGGTTAAAAGGCATTCTGGGGTTTTTGCTTGCCCACCTATTTTTCCCCATTCCCCCGTTCAACAGCAGCTACAGGATTGGTGGTCTGAGTTCCTGGTGAGATGTGGTGGTACCAGGGGGCAGTATGGGCCTTGTTCTCAAAAAACTGTGGCTGTGTGTTTTGAGCTGTCTGGTGGTTCCCTGAGAAACCAGTGCAAAGAGGAACCCTGTGTTAGCACCCTTGGGCCAGACTGGCTTTCCAGGAGGAAACTGCCAAAATCATGTATAGAGTTATACTGACCAATACTGTCCCAAATTTGATGAAAGACATGAACATACATATCCAAGAAGCTCAACTAACTCCAAGTAGAATTGATTCAGAGGGATCCATGCTGACACATTATCACCAAACCATCAAAAGCCAAAGACAGAAACTTGAAAGCAGCAAGAGAGAGGCAATTCATCTTGTACTAGAGATCGTCAATAAGATCAACAGCAATTTTTCACCAGAAACCTTGGAGGCCTGAAGGCAGTGGGACGATGTATTTAATGTGCTGAAGGAAAAATAACTGTCAACCAGTAATTCTGTATCAGGCAAAACTATCCTTTGAAAATGAAGCCAAAATTAAGACATTCCCATAGAAGCAAAAGCTGAGGGAGTTTGTCAATAGTAGACCAGCTCTGTAAGAAATGCTAAAGGTGTCATACAGGCTGAAATGCAGGTCACTGAGGCTGAAATGCTAAACAGCAACCAGAAGCCATAGAAGAAAATAAAGAACTCCAGTAAAAACAACTACACAGGTAAATATAAAAGCTCCAGTATTGTAGCTTTAGTTTGTATCTCCTCCTTTTGTCTTCTATATGATTTAAAAGACAAATGCATGAAAGAATAATTATAAATCTATGTTAATGGCATACAGTGTAGGAAGAAATAATTTGTTAAAATAATAACATAAAGCTGGGAAAGAAGCTATTCAGAACCAGTTTTTGTGGCTTTTGAAGCTAAGTTGGTATGAATTCAAACTACATTGTGATAAATGTGGGGTGTTAATTGTAATTCCCATGGTAACCGCTAAGAAAATAACAAAAAAAATGTGCAGAAAAAGAAAATGAGAAGGGAATCAAAACAGTACACTAAAATTAAATCAAAGAAACAAAAAAGGCAATATTTGAGGAATTGAGGAACAAAAAAGGTGTAAGACATATAGAAACCAGCAGTAAAGTAGCAGAAGTAAATCCTTCCTTATCAGAAATTACTTTAAATGAAAAAGGATTAAACTCACCAATTAAAAGAGAGGCTGACAGAATACATTTTTAAAGTATGACCAACTACAGGTTGAATATCCCTAATCCAAAAGTCAAAAATCTGAAATGCTCCAAAATCTGAAAGTTTTTCAGTGCCTACATGATGCTCAAAATAAATGCCCATTGGAGCATTTTGGATTTCATATTTTTGGATTATGGAAGCTCAACTGGTGAGTCCAGCTGGCCTCAAAACAAGATGTGTCTGAATCATGTAGGTCCACTTATACACAGATTTCTTTCAACCGAATGTGGATTGAAAATATAGTACTCATGGGATTCAAAACCCATGTTTATGGAGAGCCAACTTGTGTAAATGTGGGTTCTGCAGGGCCAACTCTGAGACTTGAGGATGCGTGAATTTTGGCACACATTGTGGTGGGCGGGTGTCTTAGAACCAATCACCTGCATATATGAGCAGATGACTGCAAATGTTCCAAAACTGGAAAAGATCCAAAATCTGAAATACTTCTGTCCCAAGAATTTAAGATAAGGGATACTTACATATTTAAGATAGGGGATATATGCTGTCTGTTAGGGACTCACTTCAGATCCAAAGCTGAAAGTAAAATAATGCATTTTGGGATGGTGAAAATGTTACACACAGGTGGCAGTTGCACGATGTTGTGAATGTACCAAATGCCACTGAAATGTTCATTTTTAAGTGGTTAATTTTATGCTATGTTAATTTTATCTCAAGTTTTTTGAAAGGCTCCCTCAATTTAGTTTTGTTTCATTCATCTATTCCCTATTTATTTGCCTCTCCAGATTGTAAAATTGTTGAGAACATGGACAGGAGTTTATTCCTGTTTGTGCTACCCAGCACAGTGCCTGGAACAGTAAATATTTACTGAAGGCATCACTTAGCATGGAGTTGAACATCATGGAGGGGCTCAGACACTGGCAGCCGAGTCAATGCCATGCTTGCTGTGGGACAGCCTGCCCTCTGTGCCTGCAGTTTCCAGCCATCTCAGTCTCAGGTATTTCTTCATAGCAGTATAAGAATGGACTAATACAGGCCCATATCCCAAGACCCTTAGGAATGATGTAATTGTTTGCTATTTAGACAGGATTCTCCTACTTGATAAAAGTCTCCTGCTCTGTAGCCCCACAAACAGTAAATTTCTTTGAAATCAGTAAATGAATGATTAAGCACTGTGACTGGAGAGGGCCGAGCAGGGTTCCATTTCCAGATGTTTCCAGGCACTGGTGATTCCCTTCCTGGGGCCCAGCAAGTTCTGAGGCTCCTCAGGGTCTCCTCAAAGAATTCAGGCTTCTTTAAGCCTCACCAGCAACTGTCTGACTCATTCAGTCGAGGTTGGTAGGGAAGTTATAAAAGGCTGTGCTAGAATCACCATCCTGATCGTGGGGGTTGAGATGCTTTTTATTTATCTTGTGCATCACCAACTTTTAAAAAATATCTTGGTAAAAAAATTTATAATAAAATTTTAAAGCTTGTGTTATGACGAATTAAACATTTAATGCCACATGGTGTGTATATCTCAATGGAAACACTGTCCTTGTGGGTTCAGTATCTGTGTGCACATTAATCTTCCTGTGAGGTCATAAAGCTCTGTGAGGGAAAGGATCCAATTGTCTCACCTTGCAAATTCCAAACCTAGCGAATGCCTGCTGGGAAATATGGACCCGCAGGCATTTCTGAGTGAAAAGAGGTCGTGCCGGGCCAAATGCTCACCGCTGGTCCCGTCCTGCTCTGAAATGTTCAGATGCGTAGTGGGTTATTTTTGTTGGTATTTGGGTGGTATTTTTGCTCTATGACCTCTCGTTTCTCTGACATCTCTAGATTCCTTTGTTATTTGTGATTTCTGTTTCTGGTGGTGACAACAAAATCTGCCATTGCCGTGCAGCCGCCTCACCCATGGAGCAGGCTTCTCCTCTACAACTATTCTACAGAAAAGACAAGCAAGGTCTGCGTGGAGTGAAAGTGCCTTCTTTCCATGTCGGACGCTGGAAGCAGTGAAGTTGGCAAACGGCTCTTTGCACGAAGGGCTGTGCACTGAACCGGGAAAGTGAAGTGCAGATGTGTTGGGCAGATGAGCTGCTGTGAGGGTGGGTGGCCATTGCCTATGAGAGACTGACTCCTATATCATTAACAAAATAAAAATTAAAGAAGGGTTTCCATTGAGTTTGCTAGTTCTTCACTAGGAATATTCCCAGCTGGTTGACCTTCATTTGTTTTAGTTTGATTTCATCCAACACGGCTTTATTTTACCTGCTGCCCACACCCTACTCTTGAGAGCATGTGCTCCTGGCAGGACCCCAACCCAGGAAACCTTCCCATGCCCCAGGTGCTGTCCATGACCAGCCAGCCTCACTCTCAGAGACAGGGATGAAATGCATAGGAGTATCGACTTCAATACAGTTCAGAGGAGGGTGATCTGTTATCTGAAACTTTTACTGCAAAAGCTCTTTTAATCAAAACCTTGAGAAAATTTGAAGTTTACTCCTTGCAAAGATTCTTTGGTTAAAAAAAAAAAAGGACACTCACAACAATTAACATACGACTGGGGATGTGTAAGAACAGTGAACAGAACTGGACAGGCTGTGTCCTGGGAACAGCGCCCGGTGCACACACCCCTTTCCATCTTTCCTATCGGCACCTTCAGTCTCGGGGGGCGCTGCTGACACCCGTACAAAGGGGCTGAGGCCTTCGGGGTCTGTCAACAGGAGGGTCCCACGGGGTTCCATCACGGTCGCTGGGCCCCTACTTCTAATTCAGGGAAGTCGACAAGTGCCCTGCATCAACATTTCAACACCGAGTGGAAATAAACGCCTTTTACTAAACAACACTCCCGTGATCAGAATCATGAGCTGACGTCCTTCCGCTTCCACAGGCTTCAGGCTTCAGGCACCGCCGCTGGCATTAGCTGCTGTGCGTCCCTCTTGCCGGACTGCAACCCCGTCTAGGGATCCACCTCCCACCATCTTCTCTGACCATGGCCCTGCTCCGTCTGATTTGTTTGTCCTCTGATCAGGTGGGGCCGGAGTCCGGCAGTGGATGCTGGTGAGTCAGCCATGGTTGGCAGGGACTGGCTGGCTGCTGCCCTCTCCTCACTGGCCCCGCCGGCCCGGCCTGGGCGCCCACTCACTCCTGCTGCACCTGCCACAACTGCTGGCTGATCCTGCTGCTCCGATGTCCCACTCGGGCTGGGCACGGAGTCCAGGCCCTGGGAGCCCCCCAGAGCCCCCTGCAGAATGCGCAGCTAGGCTCGCCAGATGCGGGCAACGGGGCTGAACCCCACAGGACAACATAGGAGGAGTGAAGAGCAGAAGAGTGCCCGGTGCAGGGGTGGGCGGGAGGAACCTGGGGTAGTGTGCACGCCTGAGACGGGGTGGGGGACACAGAGGGAGACAGGCGAGGGTGGGGAGGGAGACGCTGACTCTGCGGCAGAACATGGGTGAGAGGCTGGCTCCCCGAGCAGCTGCTCCCCTGTGGTGCGGAGCCGTGGGTCTGGGGGTGAGGGAGCCATCATCTCATCTCACCACCATGGAGACACAGGTGTGGCTTCTGTTCCTGTATCTCTAGAAGATGTTTCCTTCTGAGAAACTGGGTCTGTCAGCCTCTTTCTCAGGCCTCTCGGTTCCATCAGATGTGGGGGTAGGTGTGCACAGGCCTGCCTGCCGGGGAACAGGAACCCCAGGGAAATAAAGGTGATGCTCAAACCCAGACCACCGAGTGCTCTGAACACTCTTGCTTTCTTTCAGGCGGAAACATCCACACTGTCCCTGGGTGCAGCAGAGACTTCATATCACAGAGACGTGAGGATCTCCATCACCGAGACGTCAGCACGGCAGGCGGGAGAAAGCCATGCACGCAGTGAAGGGGACGGCCTCCACGGGCCACAGGGTGAGCCGTCCAGTGCCAGGAGCCACCTGACCCACAGGGTGAGCCATCCAGTGCCAGAAGCCACCTGACCCACAGGGTGAGCCATCCAGTGCCAAGAGTCACCTGACCCACAGGGTGAACCGTCTGGCTTGAGAAGCCCTCAGTGACATCTGGGGGTCCTGTGCATCCACCATGTTGACTGTACTGGTGTGCAGCCTGCACAGAGTCTCCAGCAGCTCTGGGGAGGGCTCTGTGTTCAACGTGTGATGAGCTTTCGGGAAGGACAGGAGAACTGGGTGTGAGGAGCCTCATTCCCGGGGCCTGTGTCTCTGGAGAGTGCATGAGACAGATGGATGGAGATGTGGGAGCAGGGGCTTGTGGCATTCCCCAAGCATGCTGGGAACTCAGGAGCAGGGGCTGGTAGCACTCCCCGAGCACAGAGGGAGCGGCCTGGGTGGCACGAAGAGTGTCCTCCCAGGAGACAGCAAAGTGCCCGTCACCACCTGCCCACCTTCTTCATACCAGGAGGCTGCTGGCCACGGGTGCCTTTGCTGCCGGCTGGCGTCTGTGCTGCCCTGCAACCTGGATCCATACCACTGGAGGTCCAGTGTCCCTAAAGCCTTTTGTGACATCCTGACACTGCCCTGCTTGGACACTCTCTGGACAGGAGACACCTCACCACTCACAGACATCTCATTTTTGCAGGGTTGCATCATCAGAGCTGTTGGGGGACAGGAGGGCCGAGTCTGAGGACTCAGACCCGGGGCAGCTGGTGGAAGCTGGGGTTAAGAGTGGGATACATGGCTAAAAGATCCCTCCTGAGGGTGAGGGGCGACCGGGAAAGGAATGAGGGCATAAGAGCAGTGCTGGAGAAATGTAAGCAAATCTGCATTTCGAAGTAGAAATTGCTGGTTTAAATATTCTCTCCTTTCCATCACCCTTGAATGCACAAACGCTTGAAGATGCATGTGTGTTAGAGTCTCTTCCATGGAACTCTCTGGAAAGGCCATTCCAAGAGCTTCATGTGTTCAGGTTCGAATCTGAGGCTCCAACAGGCAGAGCCACTTCCAGTTTCTTGACCAAAAAGTGAAAGCCCCAGAAACATTCCTAGATCGTTACTTTCCTCATTGTTTAAGGAGGCTGGAAATCGCCTCTGCGTAAGCCTGTGTGTGCTGTGTGGTGTGTGTGGTGCACGTGTGGTGTGTGACGTGTGTAGTCTCTGTATGTGTGTCTGCGTGGGTGGTGTCTGTGTACTGTGTGTGGTGTGTGTGTGGTGTGGGTTGTGGTGCATGTGTGAGGGAAGTGGTCTCGGCCGGGGTGAGACTGAGGCCTGCAGTATGGTTCCAGACCCCAGAGCGAGGCCCCGCCTCCCTGCCGAGCCTCAGAAACCCCCCCTTTCAGGGGCGGAAGTGGGGGTGGTCTCTCCCACGCAGTTGGGTGTCCCGGGTGGGAAAGCACAAAAGTTCTTCCTGGCATCTTTAGAACCAGGTCAGGTGAGGTGCTTAAGCATCCCATATGGTTTTTGGTCATTATTTCTATTTATTTCTGCAAAATCATTTTTTAAGATAAATTAAAAGAATAATAAATGAAAATACTGGACTTAAAATTTAAAAATTTAGAAATTGCTGGCAATCTTTTTGTTTTTACAAAATGCCACTTCCTAGTTTGTTTCTGGGTAGTGTGGGAGTGAAGCGGGTGGGGTGGAGGGTGCTGGGCGGGTGTGCCTCTCACCGTCCCCAAGGAGCCCCTCCAGGCGCAGTCCAGAAAGACGGATCCACCGTCCCTCCCATGTACCAGAAGCAGCAAACATGAATGCTGGGTTTGTGCCTCACACTAGAAAGCAACTTGGTGTAGCTGCAAATTTTCTATCCAGGCACATCCCTTCACTGCTGATTAAGCTACCTCTTTTTGCCAAACATACTCTATATTTGTGCTGGATCACAGGTAATTTGGTGGAGAAAAGCAATTCCAAGGAACACAGGGGACGGCACCATCGTGTTTGTGATGCATGGAATTCCTTGCAGCCGGGAGGCCTAGCTAGAATGCTGAGCCGGGCTCACATCCCCCTGGGTGGGAGCTATTTCTAGGTCTCATCAGCGGCCAGGGCAGGGCTGGCCAGTAATTTTTAAACCATTTCAACTTCTCTGAAGGCAAAATCTGGGAAAGCACCGCAGGCCCATCACAGATCCCCTGAGAGAACCAACTCCTCAATTCTGCACCTGCGTCTGCTTCCAGACAGCACACAGCAGGAGGGTTATCCGAGCATTTGAAGAAATGCTCTCCAGGATCAACTGCCTTCTTCAGACAACTCCCAACCATTGTGGTTTTAAGTGGCAGGGCACAGCTCAGAAGAGAAAGACAAGGAGGACAAGGCAGCACCGCAGCTCAGCCCCACGGGGCGCTAGGGCAGACACCCTGCGGGCTTTGCCTGGGCTCTGCATTCCCATCCCTTCATTAGCCCAGGGGTGTTGAACAGTTTGTACCCAGCTCTGGGTCTTAATAGGTGGAGGTCAGGAGAATCTCAAATAGCACATCTGAGAAAGTCCTCAAACTGGTGTGATTTCCAACAATACAAAGCCTTTGCATATTTCTAAAGGGAGTCAGAGGTTGGAAGGAACTCAGGAGACCAAGGGAGAAACCTGCACATTCTGACAGGTGCGTTTTCTCATCAGGATGTCAGCTGCCGGGACACTGCCCAGCCCATTCGTGTGCTGCTGACTAGGATGTGTTTCTCTTGTGTTTGGATGAGATTTTATTCTTCCTACATGCTGGTGTTTACTACACTGTTGTTTATGGTGTTTCATGAGAAAAGCTTAGGGGACGGCTGGTGTTAAGGTAAGAACATTCTCAGTGAGTTCTCTGTGTGCCCAGGGCTGTGGGAGAGCAGAAGAGGCAGGGTGGGCTCCCTGATGTGTTGGAGACAGCAAGAGACGTGGAGCACATCTGGAGGGGGAGGCTGGGCTGCCACTGTGGCCATGATCGCTCCCGTCCACATCTGGATTCATTTGGTGTGTGGACACAGGCGTCTATCGAGCGGGTTTTACCTAAGTTAGACTAAACGAGGCTGTGAGCCAGTCCCAGTCTGTGACTCTACCAGAAAAGGATGGGTCCCTCGCTGAAGAAAGGCTGAAAAATCCTCAGACATGAATGAATCTATGAGACTCAAAGTGCGCTCAATAACGGACTGGCTATCCCTGGCCCTCTTCGGGTCTACCAGTTGCTCTTCCCCGCGTGGGCATCAGCCTGCACACAGTGAACAAAAGCAGCCAGTTCAGAGCTGCCAGCACTCCCCAGGGGAAGGACTGGCAGCGCGATGCCAAGACAGGGCTGCCCTCCTACCTAGGGAACGTCCAATCCACGCATGGCCACCAGAATCAAGGTGACCACAGACGAATCAAGTTTCAGGGGTCATGGTGGGAACCTGACTTTCCCAGAGGATAAACTGTTACATAGAAGGCTTGATTGCTTTGGTTTCTTAGCCTGTGAGGTAGAATTCATTTGTGTGACTAATTCATGTTCGGAATTCACAAAAAGAAGTTATTTCAACTGAAGAAGTTATTTCAACTGCCACCAAGTAAAGAGGTCATTTAAATCTGCAGCCTTGCTAGAATGCCCGGCTCATGCCACTGTGAAAACCTGCATCTGAGCCCATTCTGTTTTGAATGGTGGACACCCAGAGAGGAATAGGGAAGAGGGAGGAAAGTTCCTCCCACATCAGAACCACATGAGCCAGCGGCCACTTGCGAAATGGAAGTACGTTTGACCTCCACGGCTCAGAGAGGCTCGGACGGTTAATCAACAGCTCCAGCATGCGCACCTGAGAGCCCCACTGTTACTCTAGAGCAGGGGACAAGAGTCACCCAAGGTGACTGTAAGTCCCCACAAATTCATCTGATGTGCACTTCCCAGAATCCGCAGCCCCCTGTACCAGCCCCCAGCCCCTCTCCAGAGCAACAGCACATCCTAACCGCGAGCTTAGGAGACACATATTTTTGGCATCTAGGACTTGAGTATTAATCCCTGGGGGGGGTGAATCCCATAAACTAAGGACAGGTGCAGTGAGAGGATGAGACGTTTAAAGAGAAGCATATCCATGGAATCAAAATGCAATCAGAGTATGGCCAAATAATCCCTAAGAAAAACACTGATAGTACACACAACAGATATGAGATTCAAAATAAATCATTGATTAATACTTTTAAATAGTATTATTTTATTCTTTCTTATTATTTATATATTACTATTATTATTTGATGGTACAAAGTGAAAAGGATTATAAGTGAGTGTGATGAGCATGTGCACACCTACAAATGGGATAACACAAGAAACGGGAAAATTCCTAGAAATACACAACCTACTGAGACTGAGTCATGAAGAACTAGAAAACCGACCCAACTAGGAATGAGTAAGGAGACTGAAACAGTAGTCAAAAACCTCCCAAAGAAAATCCTGCAGTCGCTGGTTTGATGGATAAATTTTACCAAAAATTTAAAGAAGAATCAGCACCACTCCTCCTCAAATTTTTCCAAAATATTGAAGAGGAAACACTTTCTAACTAATCCTGTGAGTCCAGCATTACTCTGACATGAAAGCCAGACAGACACTACAAGCAAACAAAACTAAGAACCAATATCCTTTATAAATACTGATGCAAAAAATCTTCAACAAAATACTAGTAGACCAAATTTGGAAGCATATTAAAACGATTGCTGTACCATGACAAAGTGGGATGTATTCCTAGAATGCAAGAATGGTTCAACACATAAAAAATAATAAACGCAATACACCCCACTAACAGAATGAAGGAAAGGACCCATATCATCATCTCAACTGATCCAGAAAAAGCATCTGACAAAATTCAACCCTCTTTCATGATAAAAACACTCAACGAACTAGGAGTAACAGAAAATCACCTCAACATAATAAAGGCCATATATGAAAAATCTGCAGCTAATGTAACACTCCAAGGTAAAAGATGTAAGGCTTTTCCTTTAAGACTAGGAACAATATGAGGAGGCCTGCTTTCACCACTGTTATTCAAGACAGTATTGGAGGTGCCAGCCATAGGAATTAGGCAAGAAAAATAAGTAAAAGGCATCTAAATGAGAAAAGAAGACATAAAATTATTTCTGTCCACTGATTATATGATCTTATAGGCAGAAAATCATAAAGATTTACACAAGAGATCTGTTGGAACTGATTAGAATTTATTAACAAATTTAGTAAAGTTGCAGGGTATAAAATCAATATACAGAAATCATTTGCACTTCCATACACTAATAAACAATGCCGAAAGGACATTTATAAAGCAATTCATGTACAGTAGCATCAAAAGAATAAAATATTTAGGGTAGGCTTAACTAAGGAGGTGAAGGACTTGTACACTGAAAACTACAAAATGTTGTTAAATGAAAGAAGACACAAATAAGTGAAAAGACATCCCATCGTCACGTATTATAAGGCTCATTATTGTTAGCTTTTAATACTACCCAAAGTGATCTACAGATTCAACATAATCCCTACCAAAAATCTTGATATTTTTTCAGAGATAGAACAACCCATCCAAAAATTTACATGGAATCTCACAGGAACCCAAATAACTAGAGCAGTCTTTAAAAAATTGGAAGACTTAAACTTGCTGATTTAAAAACTTACAACAAAGCTGCTATAGTAATCAAAACAGCATGGTCCTGGCAGAAAGGCAGACATATAGACCAATGAACTAGAAAACAGAGCCCGGAAGTAAACCCTTTTGTGTACAAATGCTTTTTGACAATTGTGCCAAGACCATTCAATGAGGAAAAGAACAGGTTTTTCAACAAATGGTTCTCAGACAACTTGCAAAAGAATAAAGCTGGACCTGTAACTTACACCATATACAAAACTTAAAACTGATCAAATACCTGAATTTACAAGACGAAACTATAAAACTCTAGGAAGACATAGGGGGAAGCTTCATGACACTGGATTTGGCACTGATTTCCCAGGTATGACACTGAAGGCACAGGCAACAAAGAAGAATAAACAAATTGCACTTTGTTGCACTTTGTCAAAATTAAAACCTTCTGTGTATTAAAGAACGTTATCCAAACAGTTAAAAAGTAACCCAAAGAATGAGAGAAAACGTTTGAAAATTACATATCTGATTAGGAGTATCTAGAATATATGTAAGATTCCTACACCCAACAACAAAGAAGCAAGGATTGGAATAGACATTTCTCCAAAGAAGACATGCAGATGGAGAGTGAGCACGTGGTGAGCTGTTCAACATCACCGGCCATTAGGCAAAAGCAAACAGGAGCCATGAGATGCCACTTCACACTCCTCAGGACGGCCATCCTCAGAAAACCAGAAAACAAGTGCTGATGAGGGTGTAGGGTGTGAAGAAACTGAAACTCTTGTGCACTCCTAGTGGGAATGTAAAATGGTTCAGCCACTCTGGGAAATAGCTTGAGAATTCCTCAAAAAGTTAAACATAGAATTACCATTTGACCCTGCAATTCCACTGTCAGGTAAATACTTAAGAGATGCAAAAGCAGGAACTTGAATGGATATATCTACACTGACGTGTATGGCAGCACTATTCCCAACAGCCAAAAAGTGGAAGCAAGCTGAGTGCCCATCAGGGAAAGAACAGACAAAAAACACGTGGTCTATACATGACGGGGTATTTTTCAGCCCTAAAAGTGAAGGACATTCATCCAAGCTACAACACGGGTAAACCTGAGGATATTACGTTAAGGGAAATAAGTTGCATATAACAGGACAAATATTACGATCCCACTTCTCTGAGGTCCCTACGGTCATCAAATCCATAGAGGCAGAAGGTGGAATGGTGGGTGCCAGGGGCTGGGGGAGGGGAGTGACGAGTTCTTGTTTAGTGAATACAGAGTTTCAGTTTGAGAAAATGAACAAGTCTTGGAGATGGACGGTGGAGATGGTTGCATGACAAGGTGAATGTACTTAATGCCACTGAACTGTACATATGAAAATAGTTAAAATGGTAAATTTTACTTTATGTATATTTTACCATAACAAAAACATCATTGCAAAAGCAGCATGGGAAGACTCGTAGTCAGGTGCTGTTTTAAACTGTAAATCAATAAAACCTTTCTGAAAAAGGAGTTGGGTGGCATATGTCAAGAACAGATAAAATATAGATAGATTTTAACCATCTAATTTCAATTTTTAAAATATATCTTTAATTCTTTCCATTTAAAAAATGTGTAGTAAACGTTAGATATAGAAATAAAAGTCCAAGAATAGGGAAATAGCTAAGTAAATATATTTTCATGGATGAAAAATTATTCATCCATTAAAATGATATTTACAAATGTTGAAAAGACTAAGATATTCTTATGATACAATGTTAAATGAAAAAAAACCAACAACAACAAATAAACCATGGTCGGGCATGGTGGCTTACGCCTGTAATCCTAGCACTTTGGGGAGGCTGAGGCTGGTGGATCACCTGAGGTCAGAAGTTTGAGACCAGCCTGGCCAACATGGCAAAACCCCGTCTCTACTAAAAACACAAAAATCGGCCAGGCGTGGTGGCGAGCGCCTGTAATCCCAGCTACTCTGGAGGTTGAGGCAGGAGAATCGCTTAAACACAGGACATGGAGGTCGCAGTGAGCCAAGATCACGCCACTGCACTCCAGCCTGTGTGACAGAGCAAGACTCCATCTCAAAAAAACAAAACAAAAACAAAAACTAAACAAAAAACAAACAGAACCATGGAAGTGAAATCTCAATTATATTAAAATAAATATCTGTAACACTCTTAAAGGAAATATGCCAAAATATTCACAGTAGTTATAGCTTATTAGAGAGATTATGAAGAAATATTATTTTTCTTTCCCCTTTTGATTTTTTCCAAAAATTTCACAATGGCACACAACATAGATATTAAGAATTATTATAAGGTCAGGCGTGGTGGCTCATGACTGTAATCCCAGCACTTTGGGAGGCTGTGGCAGGTGGATCACTTGAGACCAGGAGTTTAAGACCAGCCTGGCTAACGGGGGGAAGACCCATCTCTACTGAAAATCAAAAAAATTAGCTGGGCGTGGTGGCACACACCTGTAATCCCAGCTACATGGGAGGCTGAGGCAGGAGAATCCCTTGAACCTGGGAGGTGGAGGTTGCAGTGAGCTGAGATTGTGCCACTGCACTCTAGCCTGGGTGACAGAGACAGACTCTGTCTCAAAAAATATACATATTATAAAAAAGTTGATTAAAACAACAATTTAAAAAAGAGGGCAGGAAGGTGGTCTAGGAACCAAGAGACCTGTCTCAGCATTAAAGCGTCCATTTAATAATGGTGTAACCTTGGGTTTATTTAGCTTCTCTATTCTTCAGTTTCCTGATTTGTAAAATGAAATTTTCAGGTGACTCCCTTTCAGCAACTCACACTCAAAGGCACTTAGTAAATTCGGCACTCACACTCTAACTCACACTCTAAGGCACTAAACAAATTTGTCTACTTATGGGAGCCCAAACATGAGCCTCTGCCAGGTTTATGGAGGACAAGTTCCAGTGGGAAAGAGGCTCCCTGAGTCACAGTGCACCCAGGAGACCCGGCGGCCGCACCGTGACCCGAGGTGTGCGGAGATGCAGCGGCTGCACCAGACCCGGGGTGTGTGGGAGGCTCTGGAAGAACCACTCTGTATCCCACCCTCTCGCTTTCCTTCCTGCTGAAGAGGCCTCAGCGCCCCGCAGGTGCACACAAGCGGCGCAGTCCCTATTCCGGTGGGAAACACAGGATGTGAAAGTATTTTATGAAACAGTTTTCAGTGAAGAAGAAAGTGCATCACTTTCCTTTTTGAAAAATCCAGAGTCTTCTATTTTCCTTTGAACTTTAAGGAGAAGCAAAGTGCTTTTAAAATGTTTGTGGATTAGCATAAATGACTACAAATATTTGTGTGTTTCCTGGTCAATGAAAACACGGTGTCAGCAGGACGAGATCCGAATGTGAACGGCCACACTTCAGCGGGAGGGTTACTGCATCAGCAGCAGTGTTGTTCCCCTTCCCGTGTCCTGTTCCGTCGCACTGACTTTAATGCATATGTTCAGGTGCACAGAGGAACAGAATTTTCAAACTCGGTCACCAGCGGGTCTCTCAATATTAGAGGACACCCTGATCCAGGACTGTGGACCAAGGGTGTTTAGTTTTTACAATATTTAAAATACAGATTATTTTCATCAATGTTAAGACTACAGCTTCCTGAAGTCAGACCCCACACCTTTTATTGGTACCTACACACCTGGAGTCAGGTGCAGCCTGCACATGGCAGGTACTTGAGGAACACCTGTGGACAAGCTGGAAGAGTCCGATGGGAAGGGCTTTGGGTGATAAGCATGGGATGTGGAAGGGTTCATGACACCTGTTTCTATTACAGACATGGGGAGGTTCAAAGTGAACCAGTCAGGAATAATCTCAGCCTCACCCCAGAAGGAATTTACAAATGGGGACCATATATGGCACAGACTAGAGGGTCAGATAAACCCACAGACCGTGGCATGCTTGGTTCCAGTCCCCACTATTTGGATAACCTTGGGCAAGTTAGTCTTTGAGCCCTGAAATGGTGAGGAACATGCCCTTAGCCATGGGATGCTGGCAGGTCACTGATACTGTCCTGTCTCTGAATGGGATTTTCCTCTCTCTAAATGGGGTGATGAGGCCACCTCGCAGGGCGGCATGAGGAGAAGCAAGTCCACACGGCAGACACTCAGCCAGCGCGGTGCCCAGCAGAGACGTGCTCAGCAGACGCACACCCTCAGCTCCAACAGCCACGGTGGAAGTCAGATGCAAGCCTGCAGGCCAGGCTGGACAGTCTCTTGGCCTCTGGTGGACCCGTATTCAGAGACAGTTGTTCCCTTCTGCTGCATCCTTTCCTTCCTGTGTGCGCGCGGTAGAATAGGGGGCTGGGGGCGTTTAAGACAAGAAGCAGAACACTGACAACTTTGTCGCCTGTAAAAAAATAAGGTGGAGAACACTGGAACTAACGGCAGAAACAAGGTTTTGGAGCAATCTACAATTTATTGAGAGCATCCGTGTTCCAGGACTAAAATAACTAGGAGCTGATTTGGTTTTATTATTTCTCGTTAAGCACCATGTCTGAGGTGAAGACCCAGTTCTTAAAAGTAATCACATAGGTATGTGTTACACACCTCGGTTCAGTTGCTAAACAGCCCATTAGCTTGGATGTAATTACTTCACATGTCCTCTGAGAATGTGTTCCACACAAAAAGAATTTCCACAATGGCCAGGCAGCCTTGGGTGGAAACAGGCCTCAGTTTGGGCATGGGGCAGAAGTCTGCAGAGGGGGAATCTGTGGTCAGGCCCTCACCCCATCCCCAGGGCAGACGATGCCTCTTCTAAGTGAGGTCCCCTTAGCTTCTTGTCACAGCACCTTGGTGCTAGTCCACCCGGGAGATGCCAGAACAGGGCTAACTCCACTCACAGACCGATTCTCGTTCACTTTTCCAGTCCAGTGGCAGGGATTGCTACATTTCTCAAACTTAATTTCTATCATTAAATCCTTTAGTTTTGTTTGGTTTTTGGAGAGATGAGTTCTCCCTTTGCTGCCCAGGCTGGTCTCAAACTCCTGGCCTTGGCCTCCCGAAGTGCTGGGACTTACAGGTATGAGCCACTGCACCCAGCCATTAAGTCCTAATTACATGTTATTTGCCCTGATCAAGTTCAAGCAGTATTTTTTTTTTTTAATAAAGATTATTCCCAATAGATCTTAGTCCTCATCTGTGAGAGGCTGTTGAGGGCACGACCACCTTGTGGTGACCTCCCTCTGTGTGACACCCCTGTTCCCACCGGCACACCATGGGGACAACTGGGTGGGGCAGTGTTGAGTTCTGGGTCTGACCCCGCCAACCTGGGCTGCAGCTCCCAGATGCTCCACATGCCCATGTCTACGGAAACACTAGGACAGACTGGGGTCCCGCCCTGCATGCACCGAGGATCACTGGGGGCGATACAGAGATGTGGAAGCTGGACCCCACCCCCCAGACTTATTCATCAGCAAGATGTCGGCAACTGCCAGGCTGGATGGTTATTAACATATTAGGATGATGTTTGACCCTAATATTCCGGTTTTGTGCCACCAAAAAAAAATCACCTGAATGAGTCAAGAGAGTTAAACTTGAAGTGATTTGGGAATGAGGGGAATTAATGCATTTCAGTTTAAATGTTTGCCAGTCTAATTTGGTTAAAACAGTTCATCCACCCCGTGCAGGCCACAACACAGGATGCAGGTGCAGCAGGGCCCTTGAGTCTGTCTCACGCCATTAACACCCAGTGCTGGTCTTACTTGGCGTGTGGAGCTGTGACCACCGGGGCCAGCCTGAGGCAGCATCATGGGCTTGACCCACTCATCTCAGAGCTCGGCACTAGGGGCTCGGATTCCCTTCCTCAAGCTTCTCACTTGAAGGTTGGTGTGAAACATCCCCCTGCCGCCACTCAACCCCGGCTGCCCTCTATGGCCTGTTCTTTCGACAATCCTCCTCTTGCCCCAATTTTTCCGCCATACACACTCGCCTGGGCTTTGGTTTGTGAGTGCCCTGCACTCTGTCAGTCGGGTCACAATATAATTTATCTTCAACAGAGACCTTTGGGAGTGAGTGTCAGTGCTGTAGCGGAACACAGGGATCTGAGGCACAAGGCAGGGCTCTCCCAGGCAAACAGGGACACTGGCCCCTTCATCAGTAGGTGACATGCTTTCATTCAATAGAAAACTCCAGAACACGGAGAAAGGGATCTCCAGACAGGGAATTGAAAACAGGATATGGAGGTAGAGTTGCGGGAGAGAGATGGAAAGGGAGCTAGCACTCTTTGAGTACCCACTTTATGCTAAATACTTAGTTTTTGACTCCATATATATGAAGATTACTGTATTTCATCAACTTCAAGACGTGTAACCCCTCTGAAGTCAAGATGCCTCTTATGAACACTGGCAAGAGAGTTTAGTTGGAGCAATAGCCCTTTCCTGATAGCACATAAAGTGACAGTGCCCCTCACCAGGGTTCCTGGCTTGGACTGGACGGATGACAGCATTGCAAGCATCTCACTGTCAAGAGACCGAGCCTTCCCAACACCATGTGGCATTCCCAGCTTACACAGCTGAGGAGGTGAGGCAAGGTTCAAATCAAAGTCAGCACTAATAAAAATTTCTAGGTTTCCATCCCTACACACCCATTTGGGTCCCACTCAAACATCACCACAGGGTGGTTCTCCCCAGTCACCCCTCAGGCCTGGTCTGGTCTCGTGAACTGAGACCTCAGGAGGGTCAGAGCCCCAGTGGGTTCCAGCTCTCAGATGAAGGTCCTCCTTTCTTATCATCTTCTTTCTTCTCCTTCCTGTCTCCTAAATCACTGCTCACTGTCTGCCCCACACCCAACTCAACATTCAGATGCTCAGATAGCATTTCAGAGTCTTATTTTATGACTTTCTGAAGAATTCTGCTGCTTTAAAAACATGAGCCCCCTCATTACCAAAAACTTAACCAAAAAGTGCATTTCCCAAAATGCCTCCAAAAACAAGTGGAGGAAATCCAGGAAGCCCTCCACTGAATCCACTGAATCCACTGAACGCCTCTGTGCCCAGCACTTTGACTAGCATTGTGGAATCAGCTTCCCAAAATATGCATGGGGCACTGGAATCCCAGTTTCACAGATGCAGAGACACAGAAAGCTTGATTCACAGGCAGGTGGCAGGAGATCTGCAGTTTTATCCCTGTAACGTCTAATTCCAACAGGAGTACTCTTAGCCACATCGAACTTCTTCTCACTAAGAAAGTTATCTCGGTGGCCTATAAACTCTTTGGAAATTGCTTTGAAAACATGTTCTAGGCTGGTGTTTTATTATTCACGAAGCAACACCGCTGTCCTCGTTTAACTGCCTTCCTGTGAAAGAAAGGGCTTCCTGTTTTGGCTCCTGAGACCCCTCCTCCTCCTTCCTGTCATCACCATCGCCACCATCATCTTTATCACCACCATGATTTTCATTATCAACATCGTCATTTTCAAGATTCATCACCATCATTACCATCATCATCTTCATCACCATCATCTTTATCATCACCATTATCTTCATCATCACCATCAACATCTTCATCACCATCATCATCTTTATCATCACAATCCCCGTTATCACCATCATCACAATTATCACTATCATCATCACCATCTTTATCATCACCATTATCTTCATTATCACCATCAACATCTTCATCACTATCATCATCTTTATCATCACCATTATCTTCATTATCACCATCAACATCTTCATCACCATCATCATCTTTATCATCACAATCTACATTATCACCATCATCACAATTATCACTATCATCACCATCTTTATCATCACCATTATCTTCATTATCACCATCAACATCTTCATCACTATCATCATCTTTATCATCACAATCCCCATTATTACCATCATCACCACCATCATCTTCATTATCACCATCACCATTATCACCATCATCACCACCGTCTTCATCACCACTCTCAGCATCATTTTTAAAAAGGATTGCATTCTAAAAAGTTCTGTGTTTGAAAGTATTCGTTTTCTTTGGCTGCTGTTGTGACAAATCACCACAAACTTAGTGGCTTAAAAAACCCACAGGCTGGCTGGGGGCAGTGGCTCAAGCCCATAATCCCAACACTTTGTGAGGCTGAGGCAGGAGGATTGCTTGAGACCAGGAGTTTGAGAGCCACCTGGGCAACATACTGAGGTCCTATCTCTATTAAATTTTTTTTAAAAATTAGCCAGATGTGGTGGCTCACACTTATAGTCCCAGCTACTTGGAAGGACCCCTTGAGCCTAGGAGGTCGAGGCTGCAGTGAACTGTGATTGTGCCATTGCACTCCAGCCTGGGCGACAGAGTGAGACCCTATCTCTTCAGAACAGTAGGTTAGAAGTCCATCCCGGGTCTCACTGGGCTGAAGTCAAGGTGTCGGCTGGGCTGCACTCCTTTCTGAATGCGGATGATGCTAAACGGGATGGGAGGTGCAGGTAAAGACTCTGTGTGGCAGGTTCTATCTTGTTTACACGGCTGGGAGTTGTAAATGTCATGAGTTTCTTCTGTTTGTTAGACCGTAAAGCAATGGAGGAGTGGGTGAAATCCGACTGTGGGCTGAGAGGGCTGTGTGTCCCCATCCTCACTCAGAGGCAGACACATGCTCCGTGACGTGGGGAAAAGGAGAACGATGCTGACCCATTCCACAAGTCATCAACTTGCACGAGTTACGTATGTGCAGTTTACTGAGAGTGAGTCATACCTAAAGGGAGGAAAACTCAACACACAGGAGGGTGGACACTGAAAAGTGTCTGGCTGACCCTCTGTGAGGGAAGACATATTCACCTGGGGATGAATGATCAGGAAAAATAAAGGCTGAATCCAGGAAGAAGGGGTCAGGGCAGCCACAAAGCCCATCTCACGCACAGTTCTCTTTTTGTGATGAACACTAGTGTGACGAGTATAAATGCAGTATTAGTTGGATCTTTTGTTAGTAACATGCCTTTGGACACTGGCTTTATTCTTCAGTATCTTCCCTTTATAGACTTGGCTTTCTGGGTGCTGGATGTTTACCCAGTACCACCTAGCACTAGTAAATTACTACGACGGAGGGCAGGGGAGGACCCACAACTCCAGGATCATTTGTGGGGGTGGCACCTGACTCAATATTTTTAAAAAATCACACGGCATTTTATGGTTTACAAGGCAGCCTTGAACATCTGACACCATGTAACAAGTGGTAACTGTGAGAAGTGGGGATACAGGACCAGGCCTTCTCTCCGAACCCTGAGGTTACCCTTTGTAGGAATGCAGCGCTTTCAGAACGGTGTCCATTCCACTCACTGCACGTCAGCCTCTGTGGCCTTGGGCAGCACCGTGATGCCTGTGCTGACTGGCATCGTCTGCAGTAAGTGAGGAGGACACAGAGCCTCCATCAGTCCATGCAGGGTGTGTGTTTCGCTGCAAAGTGAGTTGTGAAAACTTTTGGTTTTCCAGAGTTTCTGGGTCTCGGGGTTGTGTGAACGGACATGAACCAGCCTCCTTCTGTTCTTCCAGGGGATCTAACAAGGCTTGAAGAGTGGAGCCGCGTGTCTGCGATCACTCAGCAGGTGCCGGCTGGGGCTGGGCTCCTCGGGCCTGAAACACTGACTTCTCTATTCTGCACCTCTCCAGGGTCATCCTTGAAGACGAAGAATCCAGCCTGGGTGTCTCCTGACCCATTATACAGCCTAGAAGGGTTTGTGTTTTGCTTTTTTCCAAGTAAATTCCTGCTATCATTTTACTTATTTTATTGCGGTGTGTAGAGTGAAGAAGATGCTGGAAAAAAAAAGAGTGAGAGAAAAAAATCCAATTGATCCTGGTAGATGGGATATGTGGGAACTAATTTCATATCCATGCAGGAGTTAAAACGAGCAGTAGGCACATTTCCCATGGGTGGTGGAAGTGACCTCTGCTGGCTCAGTGGAAGGTGCCGAAGAAACAGCAAGAGACCTCCTTGCCTGGGTAGCCACAAAGGAATTTCCTTTTGAAATATATACTCATTTAAAATTTTAATCCAGGATAAATTGTGAGAGTCTGTACTGCCCACGTCAGATGCTGCACATGAAGGGTTAACATTTTGCATCATCCATGGCATCAATGTTTCCTTTTTTTTTTTTTTTTTTTTTTTTTGAGACATTGTCTTGCTCTGTCACCCAGTCTGGAGTGCAATGGTATAGCCATAGCTCACTGCAGTCACCAATTCCTAGGCTAAAGCAATCTGCCTGCCTCAACCTCCCAAGTAGCTGGGACCACGGGTGCATGCCACCATGCCCAGCTTACTTCTGATTCTTTGTAAAGATGGGATCTCACCATGTTGCCCAGGCTGGTCTCAAACTTCTGAGCTCAAGTGATCCACCCGCCTCAGCTTCCCAAAGGGCTGGGATTACAGGCGTGAGCCACTGTGCCTGCTGTCAGTATTTCCTCTTTGCACACATCCTGCACTTGTCAGTGGCCACTTGCCCACCTCTGATTTCTCAAGTGAAATCATCATGAGAAGGGTATGAGTGGGGAGTTGGGAGGTGGCGGCAGGCTGGGTGCTGCCTGGGTTTCATCAGAACCTCCTGAGGTGGGGGCCGGCGTAACCATGGAGTTGTGAGGTGTGGAGGAGGGTAGATGCTTGGAGGAAGCTGTGGACAGGGTCTGAATAGGGGTGGCTGAGCCTGAAGCTGGAGTTCAGTCCTGGTGGGAGCAGAAACCTCGGGCACCTGGGAGTGTGGCTTAGACAGACTGCGCTGTGCACGGTGGAGAAAGGCCCAAGCAGAAAAGCTCCTGAACAGGCCTCGAGCTTACACAGCAGAAAGGCTGGAGTCACAGACCTGGATGTTGACTCTCTTGATCCCCTAACGGGGAGAGGAGAGGAAGAAATGAACAGAGGGTCTCGGGGAAAATTCCCCAAGAAATAAGTGAGTAGCGAAAACAAACACTGCCAGACTCCTGAGGCCAACGGGATCCCTGAAGGTGCAGGGACTTAACAGAGCAACCAAGAAAATGCAGGTGGGAGGACGAGTCCAGGAAAAACATCACGGGGCTGGCCTGGGGAAACTGGTGGCCCTGGAAAGGGAGTTGCAGAGGCTCAGTTCCAGGAACGCACAGGGAAAGGTAAAAGACATTTATTCCCCACAGGGCCAGGGCTCTACCAGCTCAGTTTTGATTTAGACACTGGGGCCACACTGTTGGAAATCATAATTTAGGGATAACTGCACAATATACTTGCCTCCTTTGCCCTGTGAACTCTCCAAGAGCTTGGGACACACATCTAGAAACACCAGCACACAGGTACCCAAGGTCATCTGCAGGCAAATAGAAAGCATCGCAGAAGCAGTGCTTCTCAGACCCACACACCGTCCCAGGTGCTCTGCTCGGCAGAACCAGGGGGACAGAGACACCATTCCAACTAGCATGGAGGTGACAATCCCAGGGGCAGAAAAGAGGAGAAAGTCTGCACTCCAGCACAAGGGTCTGAAGTCATGAAAACAGAGCAGAGCAGGGAGTGAAGCTGTGCCAGAGCCACGCTGATGGCGTCCTGACCATTGGTGGGGGTGGGTGGCCAGATGCAGCTGTGCTGATGGCAAGGGCATGTTTCCTCCTCTCACTGTAACTGGCAGCAGCATGCTTATCATGCTCAGAGCTAACCCCTCCCACAGGTTGCCCACCCCAGGGCAAGACCTAGATCCTGGTGAGCCTTGGTGGGACCTGTGCCCAGCATGACACACATGGACAGCCCGGCAGGGGTAGCTGTACAGCCAGTGGAGTGGCTTCCATGCCTGGCATGCCCTCTCTGAGGCTCATTCCCATGTTTCCTACCATAATTCTAAGCTCATTCTTCAGAGCTCACAGTGCCCCTGACAAGCCCTGGAACCCCTCTCTGCCCAGTGACTGAAGCTGGCTTGTGCCTGCGTGCACGAGGCCCCACTCCATCACGTGACTTCTTCCGTCTGCCTGGCAAATGCACACCATTTTTGGAAGCAGCTGAAATCCCATTTCCCCTGTAAAGTCGGCTGAAATAATCCTAGAGAAAGTTCACCACCCCTTCCTCTGCCTGTGCCTCTATCACAGATTTAATAACACGCCCTGTAATTCATCTTGCTTATGTGGGTGTTTTCTCCATGAGTTCTTCAAGAAAAGAGCTGGATTCTGTTCGTCTTTGTTCTTATCCCTGAGTATCCAACTCAGAACTTTGTACATAATAAATATTTGTACTTGTACTGAATATTTTTTGGAATGAATAAATGCATTCTTGAAGCATCAGCCGCTCAATAAAAGAAGTTATTTTTTTCTAATCCATCATGAATCCATATTTGAAGATTTCTGGGAGAAAAAATGAATCAGAAAATTCAGAACATCCAGGTGAGTCTGGGGATATTCCACACCAGTGTAGCACAGACACACCTCAGGACAGAGAAATTGAAGTTGGTGGGGTTTCTTAAGCTCTTGTTGTAATGAGCGCCACTTGGAAGGAATGGCCTAATCGTTATTAATTTCTTTGGTATTTCCTATGATAACATTAATCACAGCAAACTCATTTGATGTAATGGAGACCAGGAGCCCCCCTGGAACGTTCCCCAGCAATTTCGTGCTAATTAACTGAAGCATCTTGTAAAACTGCCACCCTGTTTTACGATTAAGTGCATTTCTTGCACACTTTGATTAAGACACAAATCCCAAGCCAATAAAAAAAAAGTGGGAAAGAAAGAAAGAAAAAACCCACACTGTATTAGAATGCAGTAATGAGAGCATTGGTAAAGTAACAGAGACTTCACTGCCAGGGGCGACAATAGCTACTACTTGAAGTGAAGCAAAACGAACTCCCCAGGGATGGTGTAGACTGAGATACCTTCTTCTGTACCTTAATTTATCCACTGCATATGTACAGAAGCAATTTTAAAATGCATATTAAACACTCCATTGAAAGAAAAGAGAATAATTCGCAAAGATGTCAGTTCTGCATACACAAGTGAGAACTATGAAAGCAGAGATTCCTATGCAAACTTATACCAAGGTATGGAAAACACCTTTTACCACTTAAGGTAAATGTTCAATTTCCAGAGGGCAAATCATGAGCTGCCTCATTCAGCAGCAGAATTTTTCTCCCCAATGATTGGCATTTGGCTATCAAGGCAGAAGAAAATGGAGCATATCACGAGATTGCACAGCTTGGAAGTGTAAAAGGCATTCGTTAGAATAGATTCTCTGGCACCCAGCATGCCAAAGTCCTGATGAAAATCATGTCAAAAGTCATGTCAGTCATTCTGTGTTTTTTCTGCACTGGTTCAAATGCACATCTTTCTAAGGATGACAGACACATGCAGACGCACCTGGAATGTGACAAATGGGACCTCAGGTCTTAAAGGATGATACCAGAGCACATGGGCATTAACCTGCTGACTGACAGCTGCTCAGGACGAGAGAATGCCGATGTCGCCCAAGAGAAGGGGGTCCAGGCCCTGTGGGAGAGACCACAGGAACTCCACACCATGAGAGCAGGTCTTCAGAGACCACAGAAACTCCACACCATGAGAGCAGGTCTTCAGAGACCACAGAAACTCCACACCATGAGAGCAGGTCTTCAGAGACCACAGAAACTCCACACCATGAGAGCAGGTCTTCAGAGACCACAGAAACTCCACACCATGAGAGCAGGTCTTCAGAGACCACAGAAACTCCACACCATGAGAGCAGGTCTTCAGAGACCACAGAAACTCCACACCATGAGAGCAGGTCTTCAGAGACCACAGAAACTCCACACCATGAGAGCAGGTCTTCAGAGACCACAGAAACTCCACACCATGAGAGCAGGTCTTCAGAGACCACAGAAACTCCACACCATGAGAGCAGGGCTTCAGAGACCACAGGAACTCCACACCATGAGAGCAGGGCTTCAGAGACCACAGGAACTCCACACCATGAGAGCAGGTCTTCAGAGACCACAGAAACTCCACACCATGAGAGCAGGTCTTCAGAGACCACAGAAACTCCACACCATGAGAGCAGGGCTTCAGAGACCACAGGAACTCCACACCATGAGAACAAGGCTTCAGAGACCGCAGGAACTCCACACCGTGAGAGCAGGCTTCAGAGACCACAGGAACTCCACACCACAAGAGCAGGGCTTCAGAGACCACAGGAACTCTGCACCATGAGAACAGGATTCAGAGACCACAGGAACTCCACACCATGAGAGCAGGCTTCAGAGACCGCAGGAACTCCACACCACAAGAGCAGGGCTTCAGAGACCACAGGAATTCCACACCATGAGAGCAGGCCTCAGAGACCACAGGAACTCCACACCATGAGAACAAGGCTTCAGAGACCGCAGGAATTCCACACCGTGAGAGCAGGCCTCAGAAACCACAGGAACTCCACACCATGAGAACAAGGCTTCAGAGACCACAGGACCTCCACACCATGAGAGCAGAGCAGAGACCGCAGGAACTCCACACCACGAGAGCAGGCTTCAGAGACCGCAGGAATTCCACACCACGAGAGCAGGGCTTCAGAGACCGCAGGAACTCCACACCACGAGAGCAGGCTTCAGAGACCGCAGGAACTCCACACCATGAGAACAAGGCTTCAGAGACCGCAGGAATTCCACACCATGAGAGCAGGCTTCAGAGACCACAGGAACTCCACATCGTGAGAGCAGGCTTCAGAGACCGCAGGAACTCCACACCCTGAGAGGAGGGCCCCGCTGAAGCCAGGGGTGACACAGGCCTGCACTCTGGGCTGCAGTGGCCTCACTGGCCTGCAGGAGAGGCCCCATGAGACGCCCTGGAGCAGCAGTGGGTGGCAGGAGGTTGTGCAGGGGCCTTCAAGGGACAAAACAGCTTTGCTGGCAGTTTTGGGGAAGACAGCCCTACTTGGCCTGCCTCTGGTTAATGGGCTGATAGGACAGACACAGGTTTTAAAGGCTAAATAGAACCACATAAACCTACAGATGTAAAATAACAAATAGCATGCTGGGGGGAGGAATGGGGAAAGGATGGGGGAAAACAACAGGGGTAGGTTCTACAATATTTAAAAATTCCAGACATCCACAGACTCCTTATGTCATTTTCCTGATGGGAGGGAAATGGATTTCCAATATTTATATACACCATTTAAATAATGTTGCAAGATAATCAGAGGCCTTAGAGAAAGACATGCATAGAGCCACGTGAGCTATCTACGTGAGACACAGTCATAGCCATGTGGGGCTTACCCTGTAAAGAATACCCTTTTGCACAACAGAGGATGGCCTCGCCGGAGTTAGATGGCTCTCCTTGAATCAAAGCCCTAATTTTCAGGTAACGGCCAAGATATAAGACATAAAGCACCGTTGTAAGATTTTTAAAATCTGTATTTTATTTTTGTAATGGCAATGTAAAATTTAAAAAGATAAAAGCAAAGCAACAAAGATAAAACAAACAGCATGTTTTTAGAAGACCACGTGGCATGGAAAGCAGGCTCTAGCGCTGTCTTCCTTCCGTTAGGGTGGACTAGAACCACGGGGCATGAAAAGTGGCCTCTCGCGCTATCCTCCTTCCGTTGGGGGGACTGGAAACACACTTCTCCATTCGTTGTCAGCTGTGTTACAAGTCATTGGTGAGCGTCCTTCCAGAGTGAATGCCAAATGATGCTTTTCTATTAGATCTCCCTGACCACTGCTGGAGACCTTGGTGGGGTAGCAGGTGTGGCCATAACATGGAGCACGGGGTGAGCTGCCTGACTTGCACTGCTGGCCGGTGGATTGGTGGTGTTGACGCTGCACAGGCCGTGAGCGCCAGCCCTGCAGATCCGGCAATGATCACTGTGGGAAGAATGGACAGTGCCCTGGTCGATTTGCAGAGTGACCCTGCAGTCAAGTCATGTCGATTTGCCTCCCACTAGCATTTGCTCATCTCCAGCACGGTGCCAGTGGTGCCACTCCAGCCGGGCCACCCTGCCTGCAAGGTCTTACACGGGGGTCCTGCCTGGCTCACAGGGAAATCCCACATTTCAAACAGGGCTCTTCCACCTGCCCGTGATTCCCTGTGGCGCCTTGGGAGCATGGGGCTGCCCTATTGTGGAGTTAGTGGGTCCACTTTGAGAAGAGAGAGACAGAGTGAAGCCTCAAGAACAGTGTTCGCTGGCAGTGGGAACTGTAGCACTGTTGGCCCTGCAAAGGGATGATGTGATGGGGGCTCGTCCATGCCTTGTCGTGGACATCTCTGGTCTCAGCCGGCAGGGGTGGGTGGGACCTCAGACCTCAGCAGGCGATGGCAGTGGGAGCCTGGGCAGGGGCAGGCAGGGCTCCACGGGAAGACACAGACAGCGGGTCAGGCGTGGGGGAGGTGTTGCTGGGCACGGTGGATCTGCAAATGTTCAGGGTGGTGGGGGGTCTGGCAAGTGTAGACACAGGTGAGCCCGACGGGGCAGAAGCAGGCACAGTGCCTGTGGGTGAAGAGCTGCGCGGGCAGGCACTGAGAAGAGGTGCCCACGTCCATCCCTAGCCCCTCAGCCATGTTCACCATCATGGGGCACGTGTCTGGGAGGGAGCAGAGGACCAGGGTACGGAACAAGCCCTAGTCGGAAATGCTTCCTGACTCCTGTGACCTCCTGGCAGGGCTGGTGGGGGGCTGGGGAGAGCAGAGGGCATTTCTGGATAAGGACGCACACTAAAGGCCTGGCCCGGACCCTGCCTCCATCAGCAGGGCACAGCCCAGGCCCAGCGCTTTCTCCTCCTCCTGGGACCGTGATCTTGGCCTCCCCGAGGCCCGTCCGGGGCCCTCCAGTTCCGGTCAACACTGCTGTCCACTCTCTTGTCCACCCCATGATTCCAACCATTGGCTCCAAGCGTCTGCACCCTGTATCCATTTCTCTACCTCAGATTTCCTCCAAGTTTCAATCCTGCACTTTCGGATCAGGACCGGATGCCAGTCCCTGTCTCCTCATGTCTGAGAGCCTCTCCGTCTCCAGACCCCTCAATCTCCTCGTCCCTGTGATGTCGGCTCAGATCCATTGTGTCCTCTCGCTCTCCTCGGTCGGCCACCTGGAGGCCCTGAACGCAGGCAAATCTTTCCTCAGCTGTCGGTTATTCAGGCCCACAAAGAGACCTGCTTCATTTTACACAAACGTGGGCAAGCTCCCTAAACCCAAGATGTGCTTTTCAGTGTGTGTCGTAGACGTCACGTGGGTGTTGGATTCAAGGATGAGGCCATCCCTTGGTGTCTGGCTTGGCATACATCAGCCCCAGCAACCCCTGCCTGCCCTCCGTGTCTGATATTCATATTCAAAGGAGTCTAAATTCTCACTGTCTTTTCCATGTGAATTTGCTGTTTTTTCCACTGCACATCCTTTAAATAACCACCAGATACCTACTGTGCGCCCTGGGCACTGGGAACGCAGAGGGTCCCAGCCACAACGCCCGTCTACAGGAGTCCCCAGGCTGGAGGTCCAGCTGCTCCGAGCTTGGTCCAAGGACAGCCACAAACTAGAGAAAGGCTTTGGACAAGGCAGTGAGGCCGAGATGGGGTGACGTACCCCACGCGACGTGGAGAGAGGGAACTTCTGTTGAGGACAGCAGAGTGGAGCTGGGCAGTGGCCTGGCACAGGGCCCTCCCTCACCTGAGCGCTCACCATCCGAGTCCTTGCAGTGCAAGGTGAGCTGGAAGCAAAAGCCAGCCCAGCACAGACGTCCTGGTGAGACGCCGGGAAAGGGGCCTCAGCCAGGGCCATGGCAGCTTAGGGCTGGTTCCCATTGCCTTATCAGCAAGCGAATCTTCCCCACATCGAGCTCTGATGTCACTTCTCTGATGCGAGGTGCTTGGCTATTCCCTGGAGGCACTGATGAGGAGTTGCTCCGCCTGGCAGCCGAGTCCCAGCAGAGTTGAGACCCCGTGGCTCCTCTGGCCATTCCTGTATTGGGCATTCTCCTGCCCCTGGCACCTGCTGGCACTCTCCTCTGTGGCCTCTGTTCTCTTTGTTGTTCAATTATGAGGCTTCTTCCTCAGTTCCATGGGTTAAAATCCAGATGCTAGCCCCCCCACCAATTACCCCTTCATCCTACAGAGTTCCCAGGTGCTCGCCCACTCTGCCCAGCACCTTACTGGTGCCTCCACCATGAGGCCTCCAGTGCTGCCTCCCGGGATAGTCCCGCGTGTGCCTGTGCGGCTGCCCTACCAGGCCTTGGGGCCTCCAAGATCGCAAACTGGTTCGTCCCTTCCCTGCCTCCAGAGCGTCTAGCCGACCATGCTTGCACGCAGCCGTGGACTTATGCCACAGATTGGGGTAAATAATCCTAGAGCAGATAACTAAGGTACACTCTTCAAACTAATTCATCATAAAAGCAAGTAGTATTTTGTTTGTAAATGTACCTAAGCCCATTTCATCTTGTTGGTGGTAAACTGCGGGGGTATGAGGTGTGGTAGCATTTTACTAAGTCACAGAGGATAGAAATGCTTCTGCTTAAGCCCCCAAATCATCAAAGCCAGGCATAGTGGAAGAGAATTTGAATCAAATAGAAGTTTGTTAACAAAGATAGCTGTCATACCAGGAATCGTTACAGATTTCATCAAATTTCAAAGGCATATGTTATTATGCAGAGCCATAAACACAGTAGTTTCCATGAAAAACTATAAGTAGGTATGGAAAATAAAACAGATGCGAGGGTAGGAACCACAGCTAATAGTCCATGAATCTAATAATTAGTTAACTGATTAATGAAATGCATATTCATTCAGCACACCTGTAGAGAGCCTATTGCGTACAGGTACTATTCCAGCACCAGGGACTCACTGGTGTGACCCACAGGTAGGGTGGCTGCCCCAGGAAGCTTGCATGGAGCTCACCATCTGTGGTGGCACTGATCCGAATTTAATGAACAAGGTGATTTCTGATCAGGGCTCTGAGCTCCGAATCGAGTGAGGGGGTTAATGTGCTCTGGAGTGACAGGGGTGGGAGGGGCTTATCTGAGACCTGGGAGCCAGGAAAGACCTCCTGAGGGGATACTCAAGCTGATGCCTGAATGCCAAGTGCCACCTGGGCAAATGTGGGATTGTGCCTGGCAGGTGGAGGGCCCAGAGCGTGCAAGGCCACAGGTGGGATGATGTGAGCGTGTTCAGGGAGCAGTGTGCAAGGTCGCAGGTGGGATGACGTGAGTGTGTTCAGGGAGCAGTGTGCAAGGTCGCAGGTGGGATGACGTGAATGTGTTCAGGGAGCAGAGTGCAAGGTTGCAGGTGGGATGATGTGAGAAGGCCCACAGGTGGGATGAATTGAGCATGTTCAGGGAGCAGAGAGAATGCCGCTCTGTCCAGTGCCCGTGAGCAGGGGAGGTGGGGGCAGGTGGAAGTGAGAGGTAGGATCTGGTACCATCTGGAAAGGCTGTAGCAGGGACACTTGAAGATCTAGTGACACCTAAGAGATCCCTGTATCCCTGTTGCTGCTGCTGCTACTGGGGGAGCAGGAAGTGGGATCACCCTGACAAGACTGGTGGCAGCTGGGACAAGAGCCGTGGCTGAGGAGGAGGGAAGGAGGTCAGCTTTCTGACGTGTCTGTGGGCCGGCAGGACTCACTGCTGCAGGCAGCAGGCTCAGGCACCCTTGGTAACAGGCCCACATCAGATCCTGAACCCCCGCACGTCGCACGCACATCCACAGACTAAATGCCAAGGAGTTTCCTAAAAAGGCCAATGACAGGTCGGGTGGACCTGAATTGTTACCACTAATTAGGATAAAAGAGGTTAACAGATGACTTGTGTCAGGGCAGTTTCTCAGAAAGTCTGAAACCAGCTCTCAGGCGTGTTTTGTGGAAGGCGCGGCTCTTCCGGTACAGGGCTGCGAAACCAGCTCTCAGGCGTGTTTTGTGGAAGGTCAGGGCTGCGAAACCAGCTCTCAGGAGTCTATGAAACTCTACCTGTTCTGCTTCTCAAACAGCTCACGTGGGAACACGGCCTCCCCGGTGGTGCCACATCCCTGCCATCAGGAGGGGCTTTGCAAAGGCGTCTCATGCTGACCGCATGTCTTTTGGCCTTTCTTTTCGAGAGCCAAACCCTTCCTCCTAGATAAGACACAGCAAGATACTACGGCTCATGTTCTTCCTAAGCAAAGCCGGAGACCACTGGGGAACTTGTTTAGCAAGGCTCTGAGTCTTTTACTCTCTTGAAAGCTTTTGAGCTCAAGACAGTCTTAGTTTCCGGCAAGGCGAGTCCATTCATTCACACCTAAAGCTACAGCATTTGTGAAAATAATGGAAAAGTCTTTAACAAACCCTTCAAAGTCACAAACACTCACGAAAGCAGAAGCCAGAACTAGACTTTGCTCAGAGGTGAGCCGCTGATCACAGCCCAGGGGTCCCCAGTGATGGTTCTTTCTGAAGAGGAGTCCTCAGCTCCCCCAGTTCCCTCTGGGGCTGCACACTTGGTTTCCTTCCTCAAGGGAGGCCTTTTCTGGCTGATTCTGCGTCACAGTGAGGTTTCATCCGTGGTGAAGTCGGTCCTGGTTTTGGGGCCAACCTCACTGCTCACGGGGCTGAGAGACGAGACCCCCGGAAGCGTGGCGCCGTGATGGTAGGAAGATGTCCCCCAGGCCCTCCTGGCGACTCATGAGGCTGGACGTTCTTGTCCATGACACGTGCCCAGTGGAAGGCCCGGAAGGCCGTGGCTCACTGGAGTTGACTCTGCAGAGCGCCGGTAGGGCCAGGATGCAGAGCCGCACACGCCGAGGGCCGCCCTCCCCCAGGCCGACTGCACCTGCTTGGCCTTGCCTACCTGCCATCTCCCATCACCCCCACGGCCCTGGCAGGAGCGATTGTTTCTCATTCTTTGTACAGCCAGAACATACTATAGGACCCGGTCCACAGCAGATGGCTAATGAATGTCTGTTGAATGGATAGACCAAAAAAAAAAAAAAAGAAAAATGTTGTTAATGTTCAAAATACCTGAAGGAGATGAGAGGACATTGTGTAAGTCATCAGGGAATGAAATTCCCAATAGAAAGACATGCTAACTCCAAGTTTAGAAAATATTATCCTTTAGTCCATGGTTTTCTCTGGAAACACCAAACGTAAGGACGTTCCACATCTGACAAAACCCTCTTCGTGGAGCTGTGGCTGCAGCAGCGACGGTGACGATGACGGTGACGATGACGGTGACGACGGTGACGATGACGGTGACGATGACGGTGACGACGGTGACGACGATGGTGACGGTGACGGCGATGACGGTGATGACGATGGTGACGACGATGGTGACGACGATGGTGACGGTGACGACGGTGACACTGGCGGCCGCACTTCTGCAGAGTGACCACTGTGGTCCTGATGCTAAGTCCTCACATCATATTTAACTCATGGCAGTCCTCTAATGCGGACACTATGGGAGCCCACATTTTGCAGATGGGGAAACTGAGGCAGCTGGTCCATGATGACTTGGTCGCTTCACAGAAGAGCCAAGCAGCCCAGCTCCAGGGCGACGCTGCCTCTGGTTCCTTTATCTACCTCTGGTGCTGCTGGTGGCTGACAACGCCCGCTTGTGTAGTCTGCTGTCTGCAGGGGGTGCCACCGAATATCATCCTCGGAGGTGTGGGCTGGACTTTATGACTCGCATCCGTTGTACAGAATAAAGCGCATGATGTGCAGGCATAAGAGGTATCTTGGCTTCCTGCTCAGTCGCACCCCCGGCCAGCAAGTCAACCATACCCTCATGTGAGTCCCAGAGCCAGAGCCCCCGACTGGGCAGCTGGGGGATCCGTGACCACAAGAACTGAGCTGGTGGGTTTGGGGTAGTGTGTCGTATAGCATCAGATAACTAATACAGTCTGTTTCCTCAGCAATACAAGGAGCCCCCAAAAGCCTCATAAAGAGAATCACTGAGGACTCCCTCATCTTTGAAATGTAATCCTAATTTCATTAAGTTTCAGTGACCATCACATTTTGATGACTCGGTAAAAATTCAGTACTGATGGAAATGATGACCGCATTATTACATCATTGAGGTTTCTCTGCAAAAGAGGAACTTGGTGATCAGGATATTTGTTTTATGCAGGCTGAGATGTAAACTTCACAGGCAGGCTGCACACCAGAGGGTAATTCAGTATCTGCATCTGAGGAAGAAAGTTCTTAAACCACTGACTCTCTTTATGTCAACTTACAGAGAATAACATTCTCCAAATATCTTAGAAATTCAGTCAAGTGTTTCAAAGCCAAACTAAATTACTCCAGCTATTTGTGGGAGAAACTTCTAGGACTGAGCAGCCATAAGATACAGCCATAGATACCATGTGATTCACCGGGCGTGGCAGCTCACACCTGTAATCCCAGCACTTTGCTGAGGCCAAGGTGGGTCAATCAATTGAGATCAGGAGTTCGAGACCAGCCTGGCCAACATGGCAAAATCCTGTCTCTACTAAAACTATAAAAATTAGCCAGGCATGGTGGCATGTGCCTGTAGTCCCAGCTACGTGGGAGGCTGAGGCAGGAGAATTGCTTGAACCTGGCTGGGCATAGGTTGCAGTGAGCCAAGATCGCACCACTGCACTCCAGCCTGGCTGACAGAGTGAGACTCCATCCCCCGCCAAAAAAAAAGATACTATGTGATGGTATTAGCATCACACCTGCCCACAGCCTTGGAAAATAGGCAGACGCTCCTCCCTTTAAGCTTGAGGAAACCCAGGCTTAAAGAAGTGACATGATCAGTCAGTTCCCACTGAGCCCCGCCTCCCACACGGACACTGGTGACAGGGGAGGCACAAATAGCCAGTTCTCACTGAGCCCCGCCTCCCACACGGGCTCTGGGAACAGGGGAGGGAGTAGCCAATTCCCACCGAGCCCCACCTCCCGCACGGACACTGGGGACAGGGGAGGAATAAGTAGTTCTCACTGAGCCCCGCCTCCCACACGGACACTGGGGACAGGGGAGGGAGTAGCCAGTTCTGAGCCCCGCCTCCCACATGTGCTCTGGTGATGCCTGTGCACTCTGGTTGTGTGGTCAGCCACTCACACAGTTAGATCAGTAACTTGCAGAAAGGTTCCTCATGTACCAACGTCGAGCGGATAAACAGCCTTTTACTCTAAGAGTGACCTCAGAGTTTGCAAGAACCCCCACATTTATTGGTCCTTGTACAAAGTCAGAGGAGCGGCAGACAGTGATGTCACAGGAACCATTTAGATAATCATGTGTGTGGACGAGACATGTTGAAGCCCTCCATGGTCGGGGACGCTGTTCCAGGACAGATGAAACTCACTTCAACCAAACCAATCAATATATTCAACACAGCAACACACACATAAATTTGACTCCAGTCATTGATAAAATAGTAAAAACGATAGTTTCTTTCCTGTTCTAAAAGGAGCTTTTCCCTTTTACTCAGTTAATTTAACAGGGAGTGATTCCCATTTTTTTTTTGTAGTAATTCAGTTTACCTTATTTTAAAAAATAACTCATCATACCAAATGATTTAATGACTTCAATGTATCGAAATTTTATTGGCTCGTAACTTATCAGGACTTACACCTATTTCATAAAACAAGGTTTGATCTAAAATGACCTTTGGGTGTTTCCAAGTTAATTAATTAGCAATGCTTCAGAAAGCCACAAGCTATGATGTGAAGGCTTTGAGTTAATATAACACTAGCTCCCGATCATACGAGGCCATTCTTCAAGGGTTTTGCAAAGCAGCGGTTCTCCAAATGCAGCCCTTACACCAGGCGCCACCTGGAAATTGTTAGAATTTGCAGAGTGTGGGTCCCACCTTAAACCCCCGAGTTATAAAGACGAGGAGGGGAATGCAGAGTGCGGGGTCCCCCCCAAACCCTGAGTCATAAAGACAAGGAGGGGAATGCAGAGTGTGGGGTCCCCCCAAACCCTGAGTCATAGAGACGAGGGGGGGAATGCAGAGTGTGGGGTCCCCCCCAAACCCTGAGTCATAGAGACGAGGGGGGAATGCAGAGTGCGGGTTCCCCCCAAACCCTGAGTCATACAGACGAGGGGGGAATGCAGAGTGCGGGGTCCCCCCCAAACCCTGAGTCATAAAGATGAGGGGGGGAATGCAGAGTGCGGGGTCCCCCCCAAACCGAGTCATAGAGACGAGGGGGGGAATGCAGAGTGTGGGGTCCCCCCCAATCCCTGAGTCATACAGACGAGGGGGGAATGCAGAGTGCGGGTCCCCCCCAAACCCTGAGTCATACAGACGAAAAGGGTGCTGATCACAGCCCACCCAGCTTCCAGGTGCTTCTGATGCAGCTGAAACCTGAACCCATGACTTTCAGGGCTGTGGCCTCCCCTGCCCCCGCCCACGCGTGTCCGCCAGCCCTGGGAGTGAGTCCGAGGCAGGGATTCTCAGGGACGCTGCCTGCACGCCCCGGAGGAGTAGCGTGTGCATGTGCACGCGTGTGCACGCGTGTGCTTGTGAGTGTGGACTTGAGACCGTGCTGCTGACCCAGTCCCTGGAATCCCTGTGCTGAGTTGTTCTCATGTGGCTGCTGGCCCAGGGAGGAGCGTTACGGATGATTGTAAGTGGAAACTGTCTGGGCATAATGCAGTTCATCAGCTCCAAAGCTGTGGGTCTAGCTCTGTGACCAACAGCGCTGGTGTCTGGACACACGGGGGCTGTTCTGGGGCTGTTGCTGAAGCCGTGGCACCTGGTGAGTCCCACAGCCTCCCTGGAATGCCTTAGAGCCGGCTCACCCAGCGCCGGGGGCAGCTCTTCCTGACTGCCAGGGGGCCTGTGAGATGGAGAACCTGCCTGACAGCGTGCACTTACACAGCCAAGCACCAAGAAGGAAAACGGTGTTTCATTAGCCATGGAGAGAGCTGGGAAGCCAGCAGCCTTCTTTATTCTGGCTCATATTTTCTCATTATTCTGAGGGAGTTGTACAGGTAACGACCTTGTGCAAACCAGTGTCCCTGCCTGAGTCCTCTTCACCTAAAACCACCCCACACGCCAGGCTCCACCCAAGCCAGCAGCGCCCGTTCTGGCTGGAAGTTCCCGAACCCAGGCCAGGGTGTGAATGCCAGGGGCCCTGTGAGTGCTGTGGCGATGGGCGCTGGGGGGCTGGTTCGGGCCGCCACGCCCTCCGTGAAGCTGACTCTCAGGCCTGCTCTCTGACCCGGGGCTGGGCTCAGCAGCCACGAGCTGACCACGCGGTGAGATTGTTCACTTTTCTCCCTGACTCCGGCTCACCTCTCATGCAGCTCATCCCCCACATGGGCTCTTATCCCACCAATCACTTCTAAAGACCCGCAGATGCTCCCCAATCACAGGACGTGGCCAGCCCAGTGCTCGCATCTGCCCCTGACTTCTGCACTGGGCCCTGCCTCAGCCACTGGCCTCCTGCCCCTCGTTCTCGGCCTCAGTCCCAGGCTCTCTGTGCGGAGGCCTCCTGGCTTCCCCACCCCATCCTGCTCCCCACCCGGTGCTACTCCCCACCCCATGCTGCTCCCCTGGCTGAGCACCCACACTTCTTTCCCCTTTTCCAAATCCCACCTGCAGGTGGCGGTCTCTAGCACGCCCCTTGTTTCCATGGGCCTTGACTGACACCTTGTTCACTCAACACTCCCTTTAACAAAAGTGACATCATCGGATGTTTGGGCCCTACTTGCATTCAAGCCACCCGGTACACTCCACATAAAAAGCTTGCACCTGGAGGCAACTAAATAATCACAACCAATCACTCTTTTTTTAGAAAAAAGCAGCAGCTCTCTCAATGTAGACCAATTTACGGGTCTAAACTAGAGAGACCAGGCAAGCCACTTCCATCTTGCGGGTTTGGCATAGTTGCCTGTCGACACCCACACTTAGAGGAAGTCATCCTGTGTGCGTGGTGTGCCTTCACAAGTAATTTCTATGGAAAACAGCCGTCCGACAGTCATCGGGCCCAAGGTGACCTCATTACCAGAATTTGTTCTAGTT
This sequence comes from Theropithecus gelada, assembly GCF_003255815.1. Classification (NCBI taxonomy): domain Eukaryota; kingdom Metazoa; phylum Chordata; class Mammalia; order Primates; family Cercopithecidae; genus Theropithecus; species Theropithecus gelada. The sequence continues at coordinate 181,955,547 of NC_037670.1, forward strand.
GTCATTAGACATATCACACTATGTCACTCAAAATGGGAAAGAAAGAAAAGATACTGACATGCGGCCCCAGTGATTAGAGATGAAAATGCAGTTATACCATACGGTCCCTGCTTGGAGACTGTATGGATAGGGTTTAAGATTCAGGCCCCCCTCAGATCCATCACTGTGGTCTCGAAGGCTCCGTCCTCCTTCGGTTCTTTCAAACTTCTCTGTGTAGGCACAGCAAGTGTATCTTCTACTCACTGCACAGCCAGCGCTGCTCTTGAACAAACTCCTGAGTGAGGTGCACGGAAACCATTCGTCCAAATCCAGAGGGCTGGGAGACCAGCCAGACAGCCCACCTGGCTGACAAGACCCAGCCTCACTCAGAAAGCTCCTCCAAGACGCCCCCGCGTGTGAAATGCTTGGTGTTGAGATGTAACGAATCTCTCACTGCTGACGAGAGAAAGGCCAGAACACAAACACACTTTCTGCTTCCGGATGGCCGGAGGTGGGAGGAGGGAGGGGTTCTGAGCATCTTCTCTGGAGCTCAGTCTGAGACGATAGCATGAGACCCACACCCTCATCTAGAGTCCCGATCTCATACGTCCGGGGGAAGCTATGGGGAGGGCGCTGCAAAGCTGCCAGCAAGTGTGTCTGCATCTGATGAGTCACTGCTGGATGTGAGGCAACCTGAAGGCTCCACCACTAGGACGCAGGCAACACTGCCCAGCGGTTGAGGCTCAGCTTTAGGACCATGGACTCTGGGGGCAGACAAGGGCCTGAGAGGTCAGCTAGTCCAATTGCTTCCTTGTAGAGATGCAGAAACTGACGCCCAGAGAGGCGGGGCACCCTGTGTGGTCACCGTGGTCAGTGGCAGAGGTGGGGCTGGAGGTCAGCACGGGCTGCATCTGTCTCCATCTCCCCAAGCACAGGTCATGCCCGCTTCTCTCAAGTGGCTTCTCCTCTCTGTGGCCGTTTCCCTCTTGCCTGCCTGTCTGCGACATCTGCCCTATTCAGACATCACACTTCCCTTCCTCCTCACTCAAAATTCCCATTCGCTCAGCATTACCACAGTTTGATATTAGGACGGCTTGATTCAAGCCAACAGTGCTAAATTATAACTAATGAAGCCTTCACGCTCCATGGGGCTCTGCCGTTGGAAGTACTAGTGAAACCCAAGGAACATCCAGTTGGCAGGACTGGAAGTAACTGGGCAGAGGAGACATTTTGGAGCAGGTGGTCAGTGCCCACCCACTGAGAAGAGCTGCCAGCTTCTGACCCACTCCACCCCCGTCCAGGACCCTCCAGAGTGAACCTGGAGCAAGGGGGCCCAGTGACTTTGGGGTCATCTGCGTGGTATCAGCAACAGCCACAGTGAGAGGGAGGCTGCTGGACACACTGGGGTTCACCTGTGTCCCAGGAGAGCACCCCTTTAGGATGTAACGGGCTCATGCACGGGAGTAGCCGCCGGTACACACCTAGGGAACGATGGTCCCCTCCAGCAGCCAGCGGGGAGCCCGTGAAGGTCACGGCCAGCCATGAAACAGCTGCACCACCCAGCACGCCGCCCACGCTTGGTCTCCCCCTGGACACCGCCCACGCTTGGTCTGCAACAGAGATTCCATTTCTCCCTGGGATTAGGAGGCACAGAGTGTCCAGATCTGCTTCTGAAATCTCTTCCTCCCTTAAGGTAAGGTGCTGTGTGGAGCTTCCTGGAACCTAAACGGGGGCAACATGACCGGGTCGCTAAAGGGGGTGAGGTTACCAGTCACTAAAGGCAACGGGGGCGTGATGACCAGTCACTAGTGGGGGTGAGACAACTGGACACTAATGGGGGCGATCTGACCGCTCACTAATGGGGCTGTGATCACCACTCACTAAACGGGGCGAGATGACTGGTCATTAACGGGCGGTGAGATGACAGGTCACTAATGGGGGCGTAGTGTCCAGTCACTAATAGGGGCATGATGACCAGTCAGTCAGTCACTATCTCTGCATAAGAGACCTCCCAGGGGCAGAGCAGACCTGATGGATGGCAGGAGCCACCTGGTCCCACTGCTGAGTTTGATGTCTGGATGCTCAATAGCTGGAGGAAGCGGCCTGTTGGTTCTGTTCACACTGGGTGAACAGTTGGAATATAGGTTCCTCAGGCCTGTCCGAAATGCTATCAGTCTTTCTCTAAAGATGGGGCAGTTATTACGCAGCGTGGGATCCACAGTTACAGAGTGGATGGGGGCTAAGAGCATCCATTCTGCAGAAAGTGGGACATTCAGTACAATAGGGAACCTGCTTTTTGATGCGGCGTCCCCGTGGGGCGGCCCCTGTCACTGCTGACGTCTCCATCTCTGATGCCCCCGGCTCTCCCCGCACCTGTTGTTTCCCATGTCAATGCAACAGGGATCCAGAGAATGGTCTCCGGACATGCCGGGGACTGGGGTCCTCACCCCTCCCCCTTTTGTCTTCTGCAAGCCAAGGCCAAAGCTGCCTCCTGTAGAGGGAGAGGAGAAGCTGCGTTCCCCGCCTTTCCCGAATTGTTTGTGGACTGTGAGTGACACATGTCCTGCTGCACCACGGGAGCACCAGGGAACACCATGCTGCTGTCCCTGGAGCCCCCATCGGCAGGACTGTGAGTGACACATGTCCAGCTGCACCACGGGAGCACCAGGGAACACCATGCTGCTCTCCCTGGAGCCCCCACTGGCATCCTGGTAATTTCCAGCTTGTCTCCCAAAGACGGGCTTCTTCACACTTTGGTCACATGGAGAAATATCAGTGCAGTCTCTGTCTCTCTCTCATTTCCCCCTTAATTGCCATGATGTTGCAACTCCCAGGCGTGTCCCCAGCTCTCCTGACGCTGTTTGCAGTGGCCGGACCCAGCTAAAGCAACTGAACCTCCAGAGCAGAGGACAGTGTCCTGCCCGCACGTCTCGATGTGGCCCCAAGCATTTGCCTCTAGCACCACAGGAGGGTCCCCCGGCTTTGATGTGCAGAAAGACCAAAACCAAACGCATTCCCAGGCAGATGCGAGGAACAGTAATGAATCAGGGACCCTTCTTAGTGCCGTTATAAGTAACAACAGTGAGTCAGACGGGTGCAGACCCTTTGGAAGACCCAGTCTGCAAGCCCCAGGGAGCACAGAGGGTGCTGGAGGGAACCGGGGGAGGGATGTACAGATGAGAAACGCCTGTGACCTGGTCCCAGGTCATCACTGACTAAAGCTCCCACTTTTATGCACATCCACGCTTTCTAAAAAACCACCGACAACAAAAGGGTCGTTTCCTGGCCCCCAGTGGGGTGCGGAATGTCAGCGCTGGGCTGCTCTGGGCAGCATCGCTACACCTGTGTCCCATTCTTGGGGGGGCATCCCCTTCTCACATCTGTGTCTAAAGCCAGGAATGGGCAGTGTGACCTGAGGGAAATCAGGGACACCCTCTGTGTCCTCATCTACAAACATGTCTCTCGTATGCCAGTAAATGAAGAAAAGGCAAGACCTAAATCCTGAACTCCGACAGCTGTAACACGTTCCTCTGTGCCAAGGAACGGACATTCTAAAGCTGCAGATACCCCTGGGCTGCAGGCTGAATGGGCAAGAAGACCCCGGCACAGCTCAGGTGTCTGAGTCCTTCCAGAAAGAAAGACTGTGGTTTTTGGCCAGGCACAGTGGCTCATGTCTGTAGTCCCAGCACTTTGGGAGGCCGAGGCAGGCAGATCGCTTGAGCCCAGGAGTTTGAGATCAGCCTGGGCAACATGGTGAAACCCTGCCTCTACTAAAAATACAAAAGTTAGCTGGGTGTGGTGGCGGGCGCCTGTAGTCCCAGCTACTCGAGAGGCTGAGGTGAGGGGATCACCTGAACCCAGGAGATCTAAGCTGTAGTGAGCCAAGATTGCACCACTGCACTCCAGCCTGGGTGACAGAGCAAGAACACACCTTTAAAAAAAAGGAAAGAGAAAAAGAAAAGAAAGAAAGACAGCCGTTTTCATAAGGGGGTAAGACTCAGAGGGCAGAAGAAAGCGGAGTCTTGTCGGGGGCACCGTCTGTGGCTGGGTCTGAGGGACCAGGGCCGCCGGAGCCCCTTCCTTTCTGCACCGCTCTGATCAAGTGCATCTAAGGGGAGGAGGGATGAGCGGGGTGGAGGCTTCCATGGCCGCTTAGCTATGATTCTGCTGGACACCACGGTCTGGAGGAGGCAGCGGGGGCAGGTGCCACCTCACCTTCTGGTACCTGACGGCCCGGAATGACATATGCTTGTCACGTCCATCCCATTTCACAGATGGGAAACAAGGGCTCAGGTAACTCAAGGGAAGCAGCATTGGGAGGTCAGGGCAGGCCTTCTGCCCAATCCCCCGCCCGCTGGCTGCGTTCTTTCCACACTCGGCCAAGGTCTGTGCCCCCACATCCCTCCCTGTCCCGCCCAGGGCTGCACTGACCTGCCTTCTCCCCGTCCTCATTAGCTGCAGAGAAAACTCTTCTGGCGTCTGTCAAATGCAGAGCTGCTTCGTGTCCCTTCTTTAACAGTAAAAATTGTTTTCTTGGAAATAATGAAATCGAATTTGTATTTCTCAACAAACCTGCCCTCCATCCCTCTATGAAGTAAAATGCAAGTTGCTCTTCTGAGCTCCAAATACACCGAGATGAAAACAAGCCCAGGTGACGCTGCAGCTGGAGACCTGAGTTAATGTGAGTGCAAGCCCGGGGCAGAGCGGGTCCAGATACATAATTCATGCGCGCCACTGGGGAAGACCGGACACTCGTGAAGTTCAACAGATCATAAGCTGGATCCAGGGCTGTGGCAGGAACACAGCTTCGCAAGCAGGTGAGTGACCCAGAGCACAGAGGGAGGGATGGGGACAGGTGCAGCAGAGATCGGGCACAGGCCAGGGATGTATCACGGCACCTGCGCACAGGAGTGGCCTCCAGGGGCTCCAAGTCCTCTGGGATCCAGGGTCTCCTTCCTTCAGGGCACCCCCACCCACCCTCCCCCCAAGGCTTGGGCCATACTCCATGCCCCCGTGCCTGCCCTGCACCCACCTCTGGCAAGCTCGGGCAGGGGGAGAGCGAGACAAGGTGAGAGAGGAGACGGTGGTGGATGGGGGAGCAGGGCAGGCTGGGGGTCGGGGCACAGGGCGGTGCTGACAGTAGGATACGCTGGTCCCCGTCCCAGTGAAGTCCCAGGAAACAGTCTCTCGGGTTGCTGGGCCAGCACTCAGGAGCTGGGGCTGCCTGGTGCACAAAGCACGTGGACCAGGACACTGGAATGTCACTGAGCTTCCCTCCAACACAGTGGGAGAGAGGACTTGGCACAGAGTGGCTGAGTGGACGTGCAGGCTGGAGTGACCAGCCCAGCCCCAGCGCTTACCAAGGAGTATTGGGGAGGGGGCCTGAGTCTCCAGTCGGGCAGAGAGAGCTGCTGGTGTCAACCCTGCCGGCGGGATGTGCCCAAGATCCCGAGTCCAGCAAACTTCCCTGGCCCTGGCCAGAGCCCATGTCTGACTCTGAAGGTGTGGGGGGTGTGGACGTGGCGGCACTGCCATTTCCACTGCCAGGCTTTGGGGTGTGGGCATGAGGGCACTGCTATTTCCAATGCCAGGCCTGCTGGACATGCTCCAGCCTGGGTCACAAGCCCAGGCCACCGAGCTGCCCTGAGAGGCGCCCAGCCTGACGCAGCACAGGGCCACGGGCTGAGGCACGACGGGCTCTGCTCTTTCTCAGTCTCCCTGTGACGGGAATTGTAATCCCATCCTCAGAGGGTGGCTAAGGGGATCCCCAGGAAACTACCCAGCCAATTCCTGCCACAGAGACACTTCAAACAGGGCAATGGCCGGGATCTCTGAGGTTTCCTTTTCCTAACCAGGAACAGATTCTCTTTGACAAATGGGTCTTGCTGCTTGTCCTTATGGACCCAATGCCGTGGGCCCGGCCTGCACTTCCTGGTGGAGTCCTGGCCCCACCCGCCTCCTCCACACACATCCTCTTCACCGAAGGAGACTCACAGAGCCCCGGTGGCACCGGGTGCTACCCATGCGGAAAGCAGAGACTCAGGGCCGGTTTCCCTCTGGCTGAGTGAGGGGGAGGGAGGGCAGACCTGTTCCCTGTTAAACCCTGGAGCTAGCACAGACCTGCGGCCCGCCTGGGACCCAGTGAGGATCTGTGGAGACGGGAGGTGGGCAATGGGGAGTGTCGAGGTGAGAGGTGTGTGGGGCTGTTCCTGGCAGGTCCCAGCAGTGACACGCCCAAGGCTGGGGACCCAGGATGGGGCCAAGGGCACCTAAGGGCCGAACAAGAGTGAGATTAGACCCCCCAGAAGTGAAGCACCCAAGGCTGGGGACCCAGGACGGGGCCAAGGGCACCTAAGGGCCGAATAAGAGTGAGATCAGACCCTCCCGGGGCTCAAGAGAGGCTCCCAGCATCGGTCACAGCCCACACCCCTCGCAGGCCTGCATGACAGTGAGGCCTCCATCACCATCCGGCCAGCACAGGCACAGCCCGGACATGCAGGAGGCTCCAGCCAGTATTTGAGAGCAGACGCCTGAGTGCTGGGACTCGGCCTGCAGCTGGCATTTGCCCAGGGAGCCTGGTGGCCCCCATGTGCCACCCGAGCTGTCAGGCACTCAGCATGTTTTTAAATTATATCATTTTTTAAATTATATCATCTAATACGTGGAAAATTGGGTATCACTACTGTAAATGAAAAGCAGAATCGTCGCTGTGAGGAGAAGACCACTCTAAAGGTGAGTTCCATGAAAAGAGAACACCCAAGTGTTGTTCTTTTAAACGTGATCGAAGACTGCACGGCGACACAGTCTCTGGAAAGGGGCTTGTCGTGGCCCCCAGAGCCTCTCGCTCTCTGGGATGCATTGGGAGTGGAATCGCCGTGCCCACGGGGTCCCTTGCAGCCTCCGAGCTTCTGCCTGTGGGAAGAGCCGGTGGGAGGGGGACCGGCCACGCGGTCTGTACTGGGTGGGTCTCTCAGCGCCGCCTCATTCTAACAGGAGGGCTCCTGAAATCAGGGCCTTACGGTGCTAAGGTTTTAATAACACATTAGAATACACAGAACTAAATAAAAATAAAACAAAACAAAATAAAACATAAAAGCTGTAGACGATTTTCTGCTCTGGAAAACACCGGTGAACGCAAGCCTTTATCTGGGGGTCCCCTGGAGGGGGTTGGGGTGGCCCCACAGAGAGCAGGGAGCAGAGGCAGATGCGGGGGCCACACGCCACGAGGAGCCCCCAGGCACCGTGGCCACAGGACAGCCGGGCTTGTGGACCGTCCTCCAGAGTCCAGCTAGAATTACCGCCCACACCTAAACCTGAGAACGAGCACGCGACGGAAAGGCCTTTTGGCTCCTTCTGTTCAGGAAGCACAGACAGTATCTTCAGTTTTGCCCACACAGGCCCCCTGAAGGGGACACACAGACGCCAGGAGACAGACGTGCGGCGGCCGGGTCTCCCTCTGGGGAGCTGTGGTTTGGGCGCCTGAGCCCGGAGCCCCCGTCTTGCTGGGAGGCGTTGCCTTATGACGGTGCCCACGGGGCCACAGTCCCCTCCCCAGGCCACGTGTCAGGAGGGTCGTCGCGGGTGGGTGGCCTCTAGCTGTGAGCTGCAACTTTCCACTTTCTGGTCACGATCTCTAACTCATTTTCCCACAACATATTATGGGCGGCTCGTATGATTTTCTATCAAAACGTAAATAGATTCGGATTTCTCTGAAGAGCAGGTTTCCTATATCGGCGTGTACCGGTCCGTGTTCACATGAAGACCAAGGACAAAAGAGGAAAATAGATTTGTTCCGAGGTTGTAAGACTTCATGAAATTAAAAGCAGCGGCCCCTAACCTCTGCCAGAAAAGACCCCACAAGCACATCCTGTACTCGGTCAGAGCCAGGACACACCCCGTGTCCTTTTTTTTCCTCCCCTTTCAGAAATGTAATTTCCATGACGCATCCACTGAGGGCCAGGAACCACAGAAGAGAAAGAGCAGCGGGAAGCTTCCAGAAACTCCCACGAGGGCTCAGAAAACACAGGGAGGCGGCAACTGCAATCACCTGCCAGGACTGGAGAGCCAGAGGTCGGCCAGCTGGGAGATGTCCTGTCCCTGAGTCCCCGCCCTGGCTCCACTTTCATGCAAGAGAGAGGCAGGGCGGGCCACAGAGGGCCCCCCGGGGCAGCCAGAGCCAGGTCCTGGAGAGCCACCCCCAGCCCAGGTCAGCGGGTCCAGGACAGCAGGAAGACCACCACCCTAGGTCAGAAGTTCAAATCTCTGATTTGAGATGCGTGTTGACCCTACAGGGGTTGAAGGCCTCTCTGGAGAGCGTCGAGTGAGCAGACAGGCCCAGAGCTGGATGACCTCTCCCTAAAATGCCAATGGCCTCAGAAGACAAAACGCAAGGGGGTCAGTGGCCCCCAGGCACTGAGCTCACTGGGTCTCCCTGAGCCCGTGTCTGGCGTCACACACAATGTTGTTATTTCACTGCCTAATTTCAAAATGCACGGCTGCAATTTACACACTGAGCTGTGACTTGAATAATTTATCGCAAAGTCCCTGTATCAGTGACCAGTGCGTTGGGTGTTCCTTTGAAACCCACAGAGCAGACCTAATATATCATGTTGTTTTCCTCCTCTTTAAATATTTTTGACACAGCAATACTTCACTACAGGCCACTAATAATGTTCTGCTTCTAGAGGAGAAAATACTGACGCAGCTTCAGGGCAGGTGACTTGCTCAGAGCCATTTAACCGTGGACGGTAACTGCAACCCACCACTGGTTCCTTTTTAATTTAATACAGGAAGAAGCACAGCGAAGTTCCCTCATATTTCTCTTCCTAAAGCTGACAGAAAACAAGTAAACCAGCAGAAAACAAACAACACATCTTAGGGAGGGGAATTCAGACAGGACCAGGGAGCCAGAGGAAGACTCCTGTTTCCCACAGTCATCGGGATGAATCCAAGGCAGCGTTAGAGCGAGTGTCTTCCACCTTGGCCCACAGCTCCTTGTTCCTAAAATCAACGCCGCGTCCCCAGCTTACAGCTCCTCATTCCTAAAATCAACACCGCATCCCCAGCTTACAAACGCTGTGTCACACTGAGCGGTTTCTATCTGGTTTTATTTTCATCCGACTCTCCCCAGGCTTGCCTGTCACTCAGGAACAGATCTCACCAGTCCAGCCGCATCTGGGAGATAAAAATGCCCAATTCGGCCAGGCGCGGTGGCTCAAGCCTGTAATCCCAGAACTTTGGGAGGCCGAGACGGGTGGATCACGAGGTCAGGAGATCGAGACCATCCTGGCTAACATGGTGAAACCCCGTCTCTACTAAAAAATACAAAAAACTAGCTTGGCGAGGTGGTGGGCACCTGTATTCCCAGCTACTCGGGAGGCTGAGGCAGGAGAATGGCGGGAACCCGGGAGGCGGAGCTTGCAGTGAGCTGGGATCGCGCCACTGGACTCCAGCCTGGGCAACAGAGTGAGACTCCATCTCAAAAAAATAATAATAAATAAATAATAAATAAAAATGCCCAATTCAGTTAGCATTTGTTAAACACACCCCAAGGTTTGTTGCCATGGATTGTAGTTTCCTGGAAGGCAGCAAACCTGGAATTTTAGAGTAGGATGCGGCATTTCAGCCCCTGAACGTGCATCCGGGCTTGGACCAGGGGCTTCCCAGCCCCGCAAAGGGCATGGGCAGCCTGCTCTGCCTCAGCGTCCACACCAGCAGGTGGGGTAGCACCTCCTGTCAGAGGGGAGGATCCACCTGTGCATGTGGAGGTGCAGAAGGAGAGGTCGTCCATGGAAATCTGACTTCTACGGCAAACTCAAGTTTAAGCAAAAGTAGACTACCCTTCAGAAACCCACACTGGAATGATAGCAAAATATGAAATCGACGTAAGTGTCCATCAGTGGGTGAATGGATAAAGAAAATGTGGAGCGTCCACACAATGGAATACTATTCAGCCATGAAAAAGGATGAAGTCCCATCTTTTGCACACAATGGAATACTATTCAGCCATGAAAAAGGACAAAGTCCTGTCTTTTGCACACAATGGAATACTATTCAGCCATAAAAAAAGATGAAGTCCCATCTTTTGCACACAATGGAACCTACTCAGACATAAAAAAGGATGAAGTCCTGTTTTTTGCAGCAACATGGATGGAACTGGAGCCATTATCTTAAGTGAAACAATGCAGAATCAGAAAGTCAATACTGCACATTCACACATGTAATTGGGAGCTAAATTACATGTGTGCATGGACGTAGCACATGGGACAATGGACACTGCAGACCCGGGAGGCTGGGAGGGAAGAGGAGGGTGAGAAATCGCTGCTCAAGCACAATCTATGTTATTCAGTGATGGCTACACTCAAAGCCCAGACTTCACCACTACACGACAGATCCACATAGTAAGACCACACTTGGACCCCACACATTCATACAATAACAAATATGACTAAGAGAACCTACTGGTCAGATAGATCTCTGCTTTTCTGCCAGTCAGTGCCAGGGCAGCTTTTGTCTCTCATGCTGCTTAGAGCCCTTCCTTCCAAGGCTGGGCAGCTCCCGCGTGCACATGGGGGCTCCCACCACCCTGAGGGCTGGTCTCCATGCCTGTTGGATGGTGGTGTGGGTTTGCTCTGGCTGGTGTGGACAAGCCCTTAACCGAGAACAGGCTCAAGGGAACTTCTAGCTTTCTTCTTCTCTAGCTTTCTTTTTTAAAGGCATTTATTGCTCCTGAAAATAATCTGTGCTTGCAAAGAAAAAAGTCATTTTGCTTCAAATCCAGTGATAATGAATGGATCTTTTCTTCTCCTGGCAAACCATTTTCCCTCGCCCCAGGGGACCGTCTGAGCCATCTTCCCCCACCCAGGCCCTCAGGAGACCCAACCTCCCTGACACATCCTAGGCTCGGGGCGGGTGTGGGGAGGTGCGAGCTTCTCTGGAAACCGGCACCTGTCACCTGCTTGCACATCTGCCACGGAGCTCCAAGTGCTGCCTGTCTGCTCAACAGGCATGAGGAGCAGTCCCACAGTGCGACGTGGCCAGCACGGGAGCCCCGGGAGGGCTCGGCCCCAGGTCCCCTGACGTGGGGTGTCTGCCATCCCCAGGAGGACGGGGTTGGGGGCCCATCTGATGGGGCCTGGGCCATGCCTGCCAGCTGTGCACTGAGCTGCCTCCTGAGTGCCCACGTGCCCTGCAGGGCTGCCGGGCAACTCCATTTGCTCTGTGTCTGTGGAGCAACTGCCTCCCTGGACCCGCCTGGCCTGTGCTCCCACTGAGGTCACAGCGCCCGGGTTGCTCAGCTCCAAGGATGGGGCAGGACCCTCACCAGCAGTTCGTGCCTGTCCTGGGAAGGCCATGGAGAGAGACCCTTGACTCTAGGCCAGGGGGCGACTCTATCCGTAAATCCCCTGGCTGGCGCCCGGAGCCCAGGTTCCTCCCACACAGCCAGTCACTCCTGCCATCCACACTGGCCCTGCAGGGGCTGGAAGGGCCACAGGCAGGCCTCACTCAAGAGGGAAGGACCAGGGAGGAGAAGGGAGCCATGCTAGCCTGGCTGGACAGGCAAAGCCACGTCAGCAGCTGGAACATCCCTGCAGATAAACTTAGGAGGGAAGTATGACAGAAAGCCGGGTTTCTACAGAAAGAGGAGGCCAGGGAGGTGCAGAGACTGGGGAGAGAAGTGCAAGGAGGTGCAGGAGACGGGGGCGGGGGCGGAGGAGTGCAGGGGAGAGGAGGGCAGGGAGAGGAGGGCAGCGGAGAGGAGGGCAGCGGAGAGGAGGGCAGGGCCGGGGAGAGGAGTGCAGGGAGGTGCAGGAGACGGGGGCGGAGGAGTGCAGGGGAGAGGAGGGCAGGGGAGAGGAGGGCAGGGAGAGGAGGGCAGTGGAGAGGAGGGCAGGGCCGGGGAGAGGAGTGCAGGGGAGGGGAGGGGAGGGGAGAGAAGGGCAGGGNAGGGGAGAGGAGTGCATGGGAGAGGAGGGCAGGGGAGAGGAGGGCAGGGGAGAGGAGTGTAGGGCCAGGGGAGAGGAGGGCAGGGGAGAGGAGGGCAGGGCCGGGGGAGAGGCCCAGGGCCCCGGCTGCAGCCTGGCTTCAACTTTTTACCCAGCAGCCTCAGAGCTCTACTTTTAATTAAGTGCCTGACCGAATAATTAATTTGTATCCCTCTGTGGAATAGGGAAAGAGCCATGGAATAATTAAAGAATTAAAACACTAGCTCAGAGCCGGGAGCAGCAGTCAGGGCCGGCCTGGAGGCTCCTGGGCCCCTATCTTGCCATCCATCCACCCAGGACAGCAGACCACCTGCATGAGACGCGGAGCAGCAGCAGCTCTGCCGTGAGAGGAGCCCGTGTCCAGCCTCCAACATGGATGGTATGTGGGAGAGAGTCTAAACGCAGACCAAATAAGCTACCTCACATTTCAAGCTCAGTAAATGTGATGTTTAATCACACCTGGAATCCCAGCACTTTGGGAGGCCGAGGCAAGTGGATCACCTGAGGTCAGGAGTTCAAGACCATCCTGGCCAACATGGTGAAACCCCGTCTCCACCAAAAATACAAAAATTAGCCGGGCGTGCTGTCGTGCGCCTGTAATCCCAACTACTTAGGAGGCTGAGGCAGGAGAACGCTTGAATCAGGAAGGTGGAGCTTGCAGTGAGTGGATTGCGCCACTGCACTCCGGCCTGGGTGACAGAACGAGACTCCATCTCAAACACAAAAGAACAAACACACTCTCCTTCAAGTTCTAATTCTGAGATTTTGAAGCACGTTTGGCTGGACTCCATCCTTCATGCCCCACGTAAGAGGGTTGTGTTCTGGGTAGAGAGGTCATCTTCGTGAGGGGTGTGAAGCATCCTGGGCCCGGGGGACCATGAGCTGCAGCAACAGTGACCCCTCCAGTGCTGACAGTGTGGGGCGGTCCCAGGTCCGATCCTGGCTGTTCCTCCGAGCGGCCGTAGGGGTCCGCCCTGGCCCCTACACTAAGCCCACTGAGAGAGCCTCCTGGGAACGTGAGCCTCGTGCCGGAGAACCCACAGCCAGCCCCTCACACCACTGCACTGACCGGCTTTTATTTCCAGCCTAAAAGAAGAGAAGGCAGATTTAGTTGCCTGAACACAAACCCTCCTTCTCCCTCGCTCAGGCCATCAGGGGGTTCTAGTCGGCTTGTCCACTCTCATCTCCTTTAAATAAACAGCAAAACCATTTTCACAACTGATCTCCCAACGTGAAATTAGCTTCATGGTGACTGAACACCGCGCGCTGCCCAAATCTCTCACCAGCCCCAGACGCCCTTGTTGTCACGTGCCACGGAGCTACACAAAGATAAAGCAGCCCCATAAAGGCCCGGCTGAAGGTTTCTGTGTTCTCTCTCTCTTGCCCACTGACCCCGCGTTTTCCACCAACACAGGCAGGGGAAAGCCTGGCCTGGGAACCTGAGTTCGGGGACCTGCTCCCTGGCTGGACGTGCTGGCACCCACCGGGGCTGAGGCCTCGGGGACACGTGTCATGGGGAGACTCACCTAGTCCACAGGACGAGACCAGGGGGAAGAGCTGCTGTCTGCAGCTGCTCTCGGCCAGTGAGTCCCTGGCCCACCTGATAACGAGTTCTGTAACTGGGAACATTAAGGTGGGGGTGTGGGTCTGAGACCTCACCGCACTTTATTGAAGCTCAGCCGCTCAAAGGTGGGGTGCAGACTGGGGTTCGCAGCTCCAACGCATAACACCTGATCTCTGATGTTTACCTGACGAACTCTGGCCTCTGGTTTTTATTTTTAATTATTATTTTTTGAGTCAGAGTCTCACTACATCACCCAGGCCAGAGTGCAGTGGCAGGATCTCAGCTCACTGCAACCTCCACCTCCCAGGTTCAAGTGATTCTCCTGCCTCAGCCTCGCGAGTACCTGGGATTACAGGCATGCGCCACCACGCCCCGCTAATTTTTGTGTTTTTAGTAGGGATGGGGTTTCACCATGTTGGCCAGGCTGGTCTTGAACTCCTGACCTCAAATGATCTACCCGCCTTGGCCTCCCGAAGTGCTGGGATTGCATGCGTGGGTCACCGCGCCCAGCCGTTTTTATTTGTTAATTAACTGCTTGCCTCACTAATAAAACTTCTCTTTTGCCAAAGGATGCTTCTCAGGTTGCAGTCAGGGGAATAACCAGAGGATTAAAACAAAAGGTTAAAGTGATCACTTCAAAAACAATCACCGGCCGGGCGCGGTGGCTCAAGCCTGTAATCCCAGCACTTTGGGAGGCCGAGACGGGCGGATCACGAGGTCAGGAGATCGAGACCATCCTGGCTAACATGGTGAAACCCCGTCTCTACTAAAAATTACAAAAAACTAGCCGGGCGAGGTGGCGGGTGCCTGTAGTCCCAGCTACTCGGGAGGCTGAGGCCGGAGAATGGCGTGAACCCGGGAGGCGGAGCTTGCAGTGAGCCGAGATCCGGCCACTGCACTCCAGCCTGGGTGACAGAGCAAGACTCCGTCTCAAAAAAAAAAAAAACAATCACCAAGGCCCGTAAGAGACGGGGGTTTAAAACCCGCCAGGGCCATGCTTGGGTTTAGGCCAGAGGGTTCTCAGCTCAAATCACCCAATATGCGAAAGCCCTCAGCAGGCCGGGATGAAAGCACCTGGTCACCGCTGACGCCCTGGTCACCGCTGACGCCCTGCGCACCTTGTCTTCTTCCTCCTCCTCTTTATTTCTTAACAGGGAGCTGCCTGACATTTCGGCTTTGGGATCTACTAGGAAGCATGACTGAAGTTCGGGTGCAGGGTGGGGCTGGGGTTCGGCCATAGGTGGGGTGCAGGGTGGGGCTGGGGTTTGGTCGCAGGTGGGGTGCAGGGTNGGCCATAGGTGGGGTGCAGGGTGGGGCTGGGGTTTGGTCGCAGGTGGGGTGCAGGGTGGGGCTGGGGTTCAGCCACAGGTGGGGTGCAGGGTGGGGCTGGGGTTCGACTGCAGGTGGGGTGCAGGGTGGGGCTGGGGTCCAGCCACAGGTGGGGAGCAGAGGGCTTTCTCCCGCAGGCCTGCCCTTGGCCAGGCACATCACAGAGGGGACCACATTCCACACTCACAGCAACCCAGAGGTAGAGTTCACGTGCAAAGAATTGGAAGCTTGGAGCCTTAAATAATTTGCCTAAGTTCAGACAGCGGCGAAAGCCAGAGCCAGAATTTGGAAGCAGGTACAGCTGATTCCAAACGTCTCTCCTATACCCATGACCCCTCAGGACATAGAGCCTGAGTCCACGGCTGGGGCGTGCGCAGCAGGGGGACCTGGGGACGGGCAGAGCGGCACCTCAGCCTTGGGCGCTCCCACCATGCAGACAGACGCAGGCGGTGATGCAGGTGGTAAAACAGCCTAAAACCATCAGCAGCCTCGGAACCCCCCTGTCATGATGCCAACTCCCAGTCCATGCTGAGAGCCTCAGGGAGATCAGCGAACACTTTCATCTGTTTATATATAATGCAAACCGCTTGCAGGCGTGGCCCGCTGGCCTTCCAGGAACGCGAGTCTGCACGGCCCGCTGTTGTGCCCTCGCCCGGAGCCGTGCCAGGCGCCGAGGAGGTGCTCAGTAAACCATATGGGGTTGCGTCGTATTTGAGGTCATCTGGAGGCGCCCACTGCTGCACTGGGACTCCGGGAGATCCTCCTCCCGCGGGAAGCTGGCCAAGCTGTCTCCAGGTCCCGGGAGCCCTTTGTTTCAGTGGAGACGATGGCCGTGAGCTCCAGACTCAGAAATGGCACTTAGTACCTCTTCCCTCAGAGTCACCTCGGGTGACATGGGGTGGCCCCCACAGCCAGCACTGGCCAGCTCTGCCCCGCACCGGCGGGAGCCACATCTCACCGCCAAACACCCTTTAATGGGAACTGAGGTGCAAAGCGGGGGCTTGAGGCGAGTGGCCACCATGGGAAGCACGGCGCGGTCCTCAGACAGGCGTTGCCTTAGAGACCCGCCCCCTGCGAGGCTGTCTGGATGGTCACTCGGTCACCCCTTTATTAAGAGTTGGTTCTGCAGAGGATGACAGAGGCAAGCACGTGTTTTGGGAGAAGGTCGTAAGAAAAATTAGTGCTACTGAGTTACAGCCCCTAAAGCTTCCCGTTTCACGGTGGTGAGGGGAAACGTAAACTAAAACCTCTGGTGGGGAGTCACGTGTGTTCCCCGAATCCCCAGTGCAGTGGACGGCGCCTCGTGAGCCGGAGGGCGACACGGCCAACGTGCAGTGAAGGACCAACAGGGCCAAATGCCACAGGTGTGGACGAGGGAGAAAACAAAAGCTCCCGCTGCACCCCTCCCTCCCTGGAGCTTAGGGTTCATCTGAGGGCGAAGAGGAGGATGCGAAGGACACCGCAGGGGGCAGCGAGCCAGGGGATGCCCAGCAATCCTGAGGCCAGGCCCCGCTCCCTAGAAGCAGATCTGAGGATGTTTCGGGCAGGTCGGCTGCGGCGAGCGAAACGGACTTGCCGGGAGGAATTCCCAGCTGCCTCAAAGCTCAGCCGGTCCATGGAGCATGAGCCCCACACGCCCCGTGAGGAGGGGAGCTGGCCCGGGCTACCTTGGCGTGGGCACGGCTGGGCTGGGCCTCATCTGTGGGCCTCCTGGCAGGAGGTGGAGGGCCCTGGTCCTGGGCGGGGTTTGGCAGCACCAGTCAGGGTCTGCTACAGGCCGCCTGGATCCAGAGGAGGCAAGAGCACAGCAGAGGGCAGGAGACGTTTGGGTTTTGTCATGAGCTGACCTGTGTCCCCCAGAATCCACAGGGGAAGCCCTGACCCCTCACGAGACTGTTCTTGGGGACAGGGCCTCTAAAGAGGTCCTCAAGGTAAAACGAGGTCCTGAGGGCCCCAATCCAATAGGACCCGTGTCCTCGTGGGAAGAGGAGGAGACACACAGGCGGCATCTACAGAGGGACGGCCCCTGAGGATGCGGCCAGGACGCAGCCGCCGTGAGCCAGGGAGCGGCGCTCCAGGAACACACCCTGCTCACAGGGTCTCAGACCCATGGCCTCGGGACTGCAGAGGGTGGACGTCTGCTCCGCCCGTGGGGCTTCACGGCGGCCACCCGAGCTGACAAACACGGGCGGGGAAGCGTGCCATCGGGGCTCCAGCCGTGCTGTTCGCGGGAACCAGGTTTCTTGGTGGTGGCAAGCTTCTCACATGGGCTTGGCAGCACCTCCCAACCCACCAAGGCCAGGGGTAAAACGGGCCTCGGCTTTTTTTAAAGAATAGCTTGTCTAATGACTCTGAGAGCATCTATTAATTTCATCCCTGTTGCTGACTTAATCAGCAAACTTCATTTACAATTCCGCGAGCTGCGAAAAATCATTTGCTACTGTCACAGCAGTATAGGAGACGTGTCAGCACCTTGGGAGCCCGGCCAGGGTTTCACTTCACTGAGTTCCGGAAGACTCCGGCTCTCAGACGGGAGCGGCCCCCATGGCTGCTTTCCTTGTTTAGAAAGCTTGGTGACTCTACGGCGACAGGAAGAGCAAAAATTGCTCTGTTAATGCTTCCAATGCCCAATTTGGGAGTAAAGAATGGGTTTTATTGCCAAAAAGAAGACCTCACGTGATGTTTCTGCCTGAGAGAAGTAGGCAGGGTCCAGGGGCCACCTGAGCCTCCTCCCGTCCTGGAGGATGAGAAAGGGAACCGCCCACTTCCTGTGTGGCCCCAGGACTCAGAACCACACTAAATGGAACCTGAATTTTAAGACCTAACCCCTCCCAGATGCTTCCTGTGTGTCCATAGCTGGGTGGTGGATCTAGTTTTAGGTTTTTTATATCAAAAAAACCAGAAGATAAAAAATTAACCAGCATCTATTTTTAAAGAACTGCATGCATTCCTCTGCTATAAATAACACCTTAGTGGACTCTAAAAAAAGTAATTCAAAACAACCCTTTTTCACTGGGTTTGCTGTTTGTTTATGTTATATTTCTCTGAGATAACAGGAACAGGCACAGCTTATCACTTTCCTGACAGTCTCATTTTCAGGATCTGATAACATTACACGTGCTTATGTGGAAAATATTGATCGCACTGCACTCCGCTCTTCCTAAATTTGTTTTCATTTTTTAAAAATTCATGACAACATTTGATTCCCAGAGGTTTTACAAACCATGTCCTTCAAGCAGATGCATGTAAATTTCACCTGTGACTCTGAGTTCATTTTTAAAGAACGGTTTTAGAAAATCTTCTTCTACTTTGCCACATTTCATCTTTAAAATGCTTATTTCTGTTCCTCTCACGATAATGGTAATGTTTACGATGGCTGATTTTAACACCTCTTAGGGTATGAAGTGTGTTGTAGAAACGCTAAATGCTAATAGATACATAAACAGTAAGATGGAAGTGGGAGAAACACACAGTTCCCCCTCTTTCCTCACAAGCCTGGGAATTTCCAACTTGAGAAAATCGGCCC
Organism: Theropithecus gelada; assembly: GCF_003255815.1. Classification (NCBI taxonomy): domain Eukaryota; kingdom Metazoa; phylum Chordata; class Mammalia; order Primates; family Cercopithecidae; genus Theropithecus; species Theropithecus gelada. The sequence continues at coordinate 181,973,929 of NC_037670.1, forward strand.
AGCACCCATGAAGCACCTGTGGTCGGAGCTGTGTGGCCTCTATTTTTTTTATTTTTGAGACAGAGTCCTGCTGTTGTTGCCTAGGCTGGAGTGCAATGGCATGATCTCAGCTCACCGCAACCTCCACCTCCCGGGTTCAAGTAAATCTCCTGCCTCAGGCCTCCTGAGTAGTTGGGATTACAGGGAAGTGCCACCACCCCTGGCGAATTTTGTATCTTTAGTAGAGACGGGGTTTCTCCATGTTGGTCAGGCTGCTCTCAAACTCCTGACCTCAGGTGATCCACCCACCTCAGCCTCCCAAAGTGCTGGGATTACAGGCGTGAGCCACCGCGCCCAGTCGTGGCCACTCTTAAGGTGGGTGCAGCTTATGATGGCGAATATGGAAAGATTACCATTGTCAGCTTTCCCTGATCTCTTTTAAAAAAATGCAAAGAGAAAGATCACTAAAGCAAAAGACCGACGCTGGTTTGGAATGTACTAATCTAACACTGGCTAGAGTTTAAAAAGTGGGGGCTAGTAAAGCCCACTCGATATGCAGAAAGTAAGATTAGCAGCAGCGTCTTCCCATCCGCGCTGTCTTAGAGAGCTGGAAGACGGGGCGTGGGGGGAGGCGTAGGGCAGGAATTGTCTGCGGGGCGGCCTTTGGGCAGTCACAGCGCGGCTGCAGAAGGCTCAGGTGGTGCTCGAGGCCCATGAGGGGCTCTCCCCAGAAGAGACAGGAAGGGCCCGCCAGGTTTCCCACAGCGACGTCCTCACGCACACCAAGGCACACGTCTTATGTGGAGGCCGTTAGTATTTAGTACACTGCGTCTAAAATGCACGTGTGTGCAAATGCATGTCTCCAGCACACTCATAGCGGGAAGTCTGCACAGCTCCTTTTATCTCTATGGGATCATGAAGGAAAGTAAAACCTTAGAGGCCAAGCGGTTTCTGCCCTGGGCCTGTATCCGAATTTCTTTGGAGTGCTCATGTCAAATCTGATGGAAACGTGGTACTAGCAACAGCCACTGCCCAAATAAACATGTTCAAAGCTCCTTTTCACCAAGGCTTCTGCTGTGAACCTCTCCCTTCTTGGGGCACCTGCCACCCCTTCCTCCTGCCTCTGCTGGGGCAGCACAGGCACCTGCAACCAGCTTACGGGGTTCAACAGACTGCAAGTGTGACACCCATAAGAAGGCGGCCAACATTGTGTTCCACTTGGAATTACTGTGTTCACATCCTTTTTCTTTTTTAGAGAGAGAGATCGTATAGGCAACATGAATGGAAATGCGAAGACTCCATAGATTTTTACCAACTTTTCCAAGAAAAGCCCAAATCATGTTTGGTCCTCCATGCTGGTACAGCTCAGTGCCGGCCTGGCCTGGCCCTGGAGCTTTCCTTTGGCATCCAGAACGTCTCCCCAACATCCCAGAAACACAGCTGACCTTCCGCCATTCTGAGCCTCACAGCGTGCTGGACACCGGACACCTGAGGTGAGTCCCAGCAAGGGCCAATCCCAGGCAAAGATCTGACGAGGGAAGAGCCGCCCTGGATGCGGACGCGCTTATCACCCACTGGCTGTTTCCACAACCTTGTTTCTTTGCAGCCGTGGACGGTGATGGATTCCTTAATGGCCATCCCACTGCTGTGGAGAGAGATGTCAGGGCTTGGGAGTCACCTGGTGTGGCTGTGTGAGCTGAGTGTCCTCGTCACTCAGAGGAAGGTAGGCCCGCGGTCCCTTAGGCCAAGAGACTTGTTCGGGTCTGTCACAGAAACACACTGATTGGGGCCACCTGGCCGTCCCCACATTTCCAAAAGTAAACCTGTAACACATCACGTCTCAAAGACAAGAAACCCTAGGGACACCCCAGCACTATCACACGGTTGCAACATTTTGGACCAGGAGGGCCTCCTGTGTGGTCCTCTGGTGGGAAGCCTGCTGGTCTCCCTAGGGCTGCCTTAACAAACCCCACAGCCTGAGCGGCTCAAACAACAGAAATGTACTCCGGCACGGTTCTGGGGGCTGACGTCTGAGGTCTGGGCGTCGGTTCCTCCTGAGGCCTCTCCGGCACGGTTCTGGGGGCTGATGGCTGAGGTCTGGGCGTCAGTTTCTCCTGAGACCTCTCTGGCTGGCGGGCGGTCACTCCTCCTGTGTCCTCATGTGGCTTCTTCTCCAGTGTCTCTTCTTTCAAGGACACCAGTCCTGCTGGAGCCGGGCCCACCCCATGACCTCATGTAACCTCAGTTGCCTCCTGGAAGATGCTCTCTCCAAATACAGTCCCTTGTGAGGTCCTGGGTGTTATTCCCCAAATACAGTCACCTTATGAGGCCCTGGATGTTAGCACTTCACAGGTGAATTTCGGGAACACAGTTCAGCCCATCACAGGGGGAGCTGCAGCGATGTGGGGTGTGGTTGGTGCTGGGGGGGGGGGGCAGGAAGGGTTAGCAGGGGGATGAGGGACCAACAGCAGGAGGTGTTCTGGCCCTAACATTTCCTTTGCTTCTCGTAAACGTCACCTGAGCCCACTCAACACCAATGCCACATCGGGAGAGAGGACAAGGGGAGAGTGACCACAGGGTGTGACAGTGATGAAGGGGACCCGGACGCAGGGACTGGGGAGGGGAGCAGGGCCTCACAGGGCACCTCCCACAGGGAGCAGAGAGCAGAGAGCGGACGATGGCCGGTGGTGATGAGATGTGGCCCTGCGGTGGAGGAAGCGCAAGGTGCATCTGACGAAGGCATGAAGACACAGAAAGGGCTAGAAGGAAAAGTATCACAGTCAGTCTGGCCCCTATGCTGTGTGCACGTGCACGTGTGTGTGTGTGTCTGGGTTTGTGCATGTGCACATGTGTGAGTGTGTGTGGGGTGTGCTGTGTGGGAGGGGGTGGGTGTGCATTGCATGTGTATGTGTATGGGTGTGTGCATACACACTGCCTGATGGGTTCTGAGGAATGAACGGATCAATGAATCAATGATTACACCGACCAAAACTTCTACTGATTGCATGATGAGAAAATATTGAATAATTGCCCATTCTTATTTTCATTTTCAGGAGAAAGGAAACAGGAGTGAGACACCAAAACGCAGGACTCTGTTTGCAGAGGAGGCCGCAGGGTCTCCCCGCCAGGTCTGTGCATTTCAACTTAGTTCTGTCCTTCTTCATAAACAGATGAACGTGCCCCATGTGCATGGCGGCGGCTCACACGGCAGAAACACCTTCAGGTGCTTTCTCACTATCAAAGAATGCCTTAGCATTTATTTCATATTTTTGTCTTCCACTGATTCTATTTATTTTACAAATTGCACCTGAACAATAAAGGCTGTCATTCCAAAAGCAGCAGCCTGCCCCCCAACAGCAGGCAGCAGTGATCTGTCTCCACAGGGCCTTAAAACCTTCAGGGCTACTTTTTGATTTATCTTCACACAGCACTTGGCACATGGCAGGCATCTAACCAATGTTTAGAATTTAAGTGACGCTTCTATAACAGTTTTATTTCTATATTCTCTTCCACGCACGTGTCTATCTTTCTCATGGTCTAGTCATTGTAAGGTTGTTTTTAAAAAGTTTTACTAAGTACATATGCTACTAAATGTGGTGAGTAAATGTTTACCGTTCAATTTTATCACACATCGATATTCTCAGTCTTCTTCTGAAATGAGACATAGGCTTTCTCCTTTCACCTTCGTTTCCAAGATGCTCTTCCTGCCTCTAAGCTCCCTGCAATTCCTGCACTCACAGAGCTTCCTATGTGATCAGTTCCTCCAGGCATAGCAGGAATTCTTCTCATTCGTCCAAACCAACAAAGCCCCAGCAGGCCCCACCTGGTACCCATGACCGTCCCCCCTCAGTGAACCCGCAAAGGTGCCCATGCACAAGGCGACACTTCAGACATTTCATCATCCCAGTCTCCAGCTCGGACTTGAAAATGCCCTCATCAATTACCAAATCTGCATTCCACCCAATTTAAATGCAAGCAGTTCTGAAGCACAATTATGCACAATACGTGCTATTTATTAACTGTCACCACTCAGCTAGGTTCTTTGCCAAGAATTTCCCAAAAGAAGTCTTCATTCTACATAGCAACTTGTTCTTATCCATGGGAAAGATAGTGTCTTATTTTAAATGCAAATGAAGCCAATTAAGCATGTGCAAGCAGAACCTGCAAATGAGGGAAATGTTGGTATATGTGATTTGTAAATAACAGCATATTAAAAATACAATACAGAAAATGTTTCCAACGATGAGGCCAGGATTCCTAATAATTGGGTAATCTTAATCAAAAATTTTAGATGAGTAAAATTTTCCCATTTAACATAAAAACCATGTCATCAAGCTGAGTATAAGGACACATTTAAATTCTGGCCAAAAAGCAAAGCTTATCCCAGGAGTTCCAAATCTCCTTCCTGCCTGGGTGCAGCTCTTTCTGGGTGTCTAACACAGGATAAAGAGATCAATCTTTGAGCTTTATTGGAAACAGCACAAGAGGTAACACCAACCCAGCATTTGAATTTCTGATTTGGATCTATGAGCATGGCTAATGACACACTCACTGTACACTTGAAACTTGGATTTCCACCCTCCTCACCACTGGTCTACGCCATGCCATCCTGCCCTGCCATAGGCACCAGCTAGACCCACTGAGTAGGTACTGTCTCCCACCCAGCCTTCAAGACCAGGCTGGCCTCTACCTGCCCCAGACCCTCCACCCTCACTTCCAGCCATGCCCCTGCAGGACCCCGTAGAGCACTTCCTCTTGTCCCTGTCCTTGTCGAGGAGGCAGGGGCCTGTGTTTACCGCCCTGCTTACCTGGGCATCCCCAGCAGCCCTCAGCAAGATCAGCACAAGGCAAAGCCTCAACACGGGAGGACAGAGTTCATTCTCCTCCACTACCATGAGATCCTGGGGGGCCAGGAGTCTCCAGGTCCATCCTTTCCTTTCTTTACTCACCCATCCACCAGCTCAGAGCCTACTTCGGGCCTCAGACATCGTAGGTGCCACAGAGACATCTAGAGAGTGAACCCACAGATACACAAATAGCTTGTGTTTAACGATGTGTTAACAGCATTGGGTGGTTCCCAGTGGGGTACACACTACATCATTTCTACACTTGAAAAAGTAAGAATTCCAAGATCGATGGATTTGCTCAAAACCTCAGAAACACCACTGACCAGCTACTTCTACAAACGTCAATTCCGTTTTGTCCTGCCCACTATGCATTTAGGCTAACAGGCAATGAAGAAATCTTGAAACTATTGGAAACTATGGAAAAAATTCAAGTTTTAAGGAAAATACAGTAGCACCCCATTTATATAGCACCAGTTAAGTAAAAGTTATTTCAAATAAATATATTTTCAGGGTAACTTAAACTTACCTACATAACACCAGTATGAGAAGTTTATATACTTTAAAAAGTCTATTTTTAAAAAAGTATTGCTTATTTTTCTGCTGCCTTACACAGAGTAAACAAAAGCTAATTTATTCCTGATGACTAAGATTCCTCCTTTCAAATTTCAGCGAGGTCTTGGGCCCCCCACGGAGCACCTGAGATGCTAGGAAGACCAGTGCGGCTGCTCCCCCCACTCCAGATGGTCCCAGGCGGGCAGGGGAGGAAGAGCCCCATTTTAACAAGACCTTTCCACTTAGAATAACAATCGCCTCCACAGAGAAGGTTTGAGAAGTTACCAGTTTGTAAACACAGACGGAATCCTGAAATAGTCACCTTGCACCTTGCACACAGATCCCAGCAAACACCACAAAGGTGTGCAAATGACAGGAAGGTGTGCAGATGACAGGAAGGTGTGCAGATGACAGAGTGGTCTCTGCTAGGATATCTGTGGTGATTTTACCCACACATAACCCCACCTGGGTCTGTACGTCATTGCTAAAGCCACTGAATGTGCCTGTTTGATGCTGTGAGTTTTTCACATCAGCCCCTGCCTCCTCACAACACAGGAAGAAGGGAAAATTTACAAAAGAGCACGCCAGAGTCTATGTCTCCGGTGATTGTGAAAAGTTGGTAAAGGCCTCTTCTCTACCATCTTTGTTTCTGAAATCCCTTATGATTTTAACAAATACCAATGCCTTGAATCAAAGATGCACAAAAGATGCACAGGTGTTTGATTTCATTCCAGTTTGAAGCATCCATTCAACCAGAAGAGGGAGCACATGTTTAAAAGAAACCCCCAAACCACCAGGCCATCGTCACAGATGATCACCATGTTTAGTGACGGAAAATTGTACGAATTAAGAACATATCATGATGCTTAGGTTCTTAAGAAGCTATAAGCAAAGAAGGATATAAAATTACATAATACTGAAAGTGAAAATGAAAGTAGGAAACTACACCTTATATTTCGTCCCCTCCGGTGTTTTGGGGAACTTGTCCTACAAACTAATAATCGGAGACAAGGGGTTTGAAAAAACTGTCATCGAATTTCTGTCTCACAGAGTAGTTTCCTCAGACCCACGGAGAAAGTGAGAGCAGATATATGTGAGACGAGTCTTGTTTTTAAAAAGAGAAAAAGAACAATCTTACTTAGAAAAATCCAGCTCGATTAGTTGGTCATAGAGAGTTATTTTATATGAAGGTGCTTTTCCCCCACAGTTCTTTCTTGGTCAAATCATGGTTTCTTTCTTTCTTTTTTTTGGTTGAAAAACTACAACAATAAGAGATCAAATGTTCCATAACTCACCAAAGATTTCAGAATCAACTTGGGTGAGAAGAGCTTCCTTTTCTGAATGTGGAGGAAGCCACTCCGATCCCGAGTTTGCAGGAGAGCCATTGGTCCTGAAATTGTTGGATAACTGCTCCTTCCCACTCCTTGGCTGAGAGAATCCCACACGTCGGGGGCAAGAACCACACATCTCCTTTGTGCACTGCTCTTAGTGTCTGACATGTGCCTTTCAGAAGCAGATGTTTAAAACAATCTGCTCAGTGAGTGCGTGAATAGGTAAAAGGACAGGGAACGAAGGGGGAACTGCCAGGGGCTGACACACAGATGACACGACGCTGGCTTTACCCAGCATGTCACGGTGAGACTGGCTCCAGCAAGCTCACACCACTCAGACAGCAAATATTTCAAAGAAAAAATCCATAGTGCTTAGTAAGCCACAGAAGAACATTTTAAAGTAAGGAGTAACACATCTGTATGGAAGAATTACCAAAATTCACAAAACGTAGAAAGAGGATTTTTAAAAAGTATGTACAGCGATTGACTTGGAGTGGGTATGGAGGCACAGGCAGCAGCCCTGGAGTGCTGCCTCTGCTGGACCAGCTTTGGCTGTAATTACCAAAGCTTGAAACATGGTACATTTGTCTCTCATATAAAAATGTGAAAGCAGGCAGTTCAGGGCCAATATGGGGACTCATCCATGAAGCCCTCCTTTCTCCTCTCTTGAAATTCCCAGGTCACCTCTTGGACCATGGTGTAGCGTCAGCTCCAGCCATCACATCTGCATTCCAAGAGCAGGGATGAGAAAGGGAAATGAGGGAGCGAAGGCATGTATCTAACCTTCTAGCTGAGATCCACTGGCCACACCTAGATGAAAGGGAGCTGGAAAATGCAGATTTTACTCCAAGTAGGGGTGACTGTGACCCAAATCAAACCCTCAGTTCTATTTCTCCAGAAGGAGAGGAGAATGGACATTAGGCTCAGCCACATCTCCATGGAGAGTGGAGGTGAAGTCTGACAGAAGTAGAGATTTAGGAAAGTTCATGTGCCCATCCTTCCACCCCAGATGGGATGCCAAGCACTTCCATGTTTGTCTTCTCATATGTGACTCATAAGGCCAGTGAACACCTGTAAGAATGAAGGAAAATCAACCATAAAGGAGAAAAGTTAATGTTACCCCCTCAAGCTTAGGAGGGCTTCCATAAGCTGAACAGAAGGCTCCTTGAGGGAGATACTGGGTTCCTTGAATTCCACTTCAGAATCATGGCCCTGTGCCTTCCCTTCCTTCTTAGCCAGGCAGCTCCCTGTGCAGGTTTGGAAAGTTTCCAAGAGACTGTTCATTAGGCAGGGCTGCTGCAACTGCTGAATATTCTCCATCCAACCATTCACCTATGCATCCATCCATCATCCACCTACACATCCCTCCATTCATCCATCCATTTATCCATCCATCCCTCCAGCCTGCCTGCCTGCCTTCCTTCCATCCACCCATCCACCCACCCATCTATCCATCCATATATCTATCCATCCTCCAATTCATCTGTTCATCCATCTATCCCTCTATCTATTGACCTACCATCTATCCAAACACACATTCATCTACCAATTCACTTGTTCATCTATCCATTCATTCACCCATCTATCCATCCATCAAACATCTATCCATCCATCATCCATCATTCATCATCTATCCATTTATCCATCCATCTCTCCATCCATTCGCCCACCCACCCATTCATCCATCCATCCACCCACCCTACCCACCCATCCATCCATCCATTCCTCCACCCACCCATCCATTCACCCATCCATCCATCCACCCACCAATTTACCTGTTCATCCATCCATCTATCCCTCTATCCATCCATCCAATCACCCATCCATTCATCCATCCACGAACTCACCTATTCATCCATCCATCTACCCCATCCATCATTTGTCTATGCATCCATCCAGCCAGCCACCAATTTATTCACCTGTTCATCCACCCATCCATTCACTCATCTATCCATCCAGCAACCAGCATCCATCCACCCATCCATCCCTCACCCATCATTCAGCATCCATCTACCTACGTACCCATCTATCTATCACTTTACCTGTTCATCCATCCATCCACCCATTCATCAAACAACTCACCTGTTCATTCACTCATCCATCCTTCTATCCATGCATCTATCCGTCCACCCATGTATCCATCCATCTACTCATCTATCCAGGAAGCCAGCCATCTTTTCACCCATTCATCAGTTCATTCCTCCCTCCACGCATCCATCATCCATCAACCCTCCTATTCATATCCATCATCCATCATTCATCATCCATCCATCTATTTACCCATCTGTTTCTCCCTCTGTCCCTCCATTCATCCACCCACCCAGCCAGCCAGCCATCTCTTCATCCATTCATCTACTCACCCATCCAAACATCCCTCCACCCATTCATCCATCCAAACATCCATATACTCACACATCCATCCACCACACATCCATCCATCTACCCACCCATTCACATGTCCATTCATCCATCCATCCCCTACCTCTCTCCATCTGTCTTTCCTCTTCTTCCAAAAAAGATTTAAGATTGTTGTTTTTCATGCAGTATTTTTAATGCAAAAGCTTACTTTCATTTCCTAATTTTTAAGAGAAAAGAACTTCTCCAGAATCTCTTTTTTTCCCTTTTTCCTCTCTCATTTGTTTCTCTTTTTTCTTCCCTTATCTTCAAATCCCTCAGATAAAAGTGGGTTGCTGAAATGAGAGGCTCGGACAGAGCAGAGGAAAACAATTCAGCTCCAGATACCCAGGGGGCTGGGCAGTCAGCTGGCCTTTCTTCATGAGCACTGCAGAGTGCCGATCGGTGCCTCATTTCTACTCCACATTGAATCTTTAAATCTAGTGATTTGGTTGTTGATCTTTGAACTTCTCTAAGCCATTATACCTTTAGTTCCCTCTTCCCCATATGTTCTCTGATTGTTCATTTTGTTTATAACCTAAAATGAACAAACCCCCTGTCTACCGATTAAAAACTCTGAGGTCCTTTTAGTTAATTTGTGACAAATAGAGGAGAGATGGGGAGAGAGAGGGAAAAAGTGAGAGGAGGGCTGCTGAGAGAGAGAGGGAGGGTGAGAGGGAGGGTGAGAGGGAGGTAGAGGGAGGGGTGGGAGGAAGAGAGAAAGGTCCTCACCGCCCCCCACCCCTCGCCCCTGTATGTGCATCTGGAATCCACTTTCGGGGGAAAGCACGCCCTTTCTCTTTACTCACCAGCAGTTCATATTATTAATTTTTAACTAAAGAGAACTGATTTTTGCCAGTAGCAGAGAACATACGAGGTCTCTTTTCCTGTTTTCTGCAATTAAGCAACCAGCTATTATTAGGAGTTCAAAACAAATAACAAACATGTCTGTCTATTACAATTGTCTGATGGTCCCAGGTCCAACACTAAGGGAAACACATCCATTCACGATAGCCTAGTAATTAAGACAAAAACAGACACGGAAGCCGGGATCAAGAAGGAGGGGGAACGAAAGGATCAGCTTCTGCTAAGAAAGCCTCAGTCACATCCCTGGGGAGGAGGTTTGAGCCTTTTCCTCGCATGTGGCAGGGACAGCCGTGGGGCCCCAGTGTCTTGCCTGCGTGGCCTTTTCAGATTCTGGGGGCCTCAGTGGAAAACATGTACAGTGCGTGGACTGACACCTGCTGTTTTTCCTCATTCAGGGAATAAGAGCCACTCCCAAGAACTCCTCATTCAGACTCGTAATCAGCAAATCCACACGGATGCCTCTCAGAGAAAAGAAAACAATGCTTCCGATTTCAGGAGCCCCCTGATGGTTCCAAGTCTCTTCATACAAGGGGAGGTGAGGAGGACGGGCAGGGGCTCCGGAGGTCTGGATGACTTTCCCCAGGGACACAGGCAGAGCGTCACACTTCACAAGCCACAGATGCCTTGTGTGGCCTGTGTGTGCTTAGACCCTATCCTGTGCCACGCCGGGCCCACAACACAGACGAGCCTGGCTGAAGGGGGAAGGGGGTGGGCTGTGAGTGTGAGAAAGTTACCAGAGAAGGGCCGAGTCGAGAAGGGACCACTCAGTGGCCACCCTGTCCGAGGCGCGGAGCTCAGCACGGCTGACTTCCTCTCTGAAGGTCATTAGAGACGGATCCCAATAAACACACACACACCCATCAGATTAGCAGACACAACGGTCTCCATGGCAACAATTGGACAAGCAAGTCGCCTGCAATTGGCATTAATTTAAAATATTTTTCCCCGAGTCTCCTTGGAGTCGGTTCCGTGAAACACAAGTGCTTGCCAGCTCTCTAATCTGCGGCGTCCTTTGAAATTCCATCCAGCGTGTGCTGAAGCTGAGCCAATTAACGTGGAGAGAATTGGGTGGATCCAGGGACGCTGGCAAGACCGTGTTTACCAATTAGGTTTTTTTTATGATGCAAATGTTGCACACCATGCGGCAGGAATAAAAGCTGGCTGCGCTGAATATGAAACTGTTAATTGCATTTTCAGAGACACAGCTACAAGGTGAAACTAATCATACACACGATAACCGGGCTTCACCACCTACAGTGCTTTGCTGCTGCACTCTCACTAAATCTGTATTGAAACAGCCCCGTACATCCTTGCAGGAAAGGAAAACATCGCGTTTGGTAGAACCTTTCAATTTTAAGGAGAAAAAAAAGTGTGCCTATGTGGGAAGCAATATAAAGGATAATTTTCATTTAAATCAGATTAATAACGTTAACAAACACCATGGCAAAGGGCCCAGTGGTGCTTCTTGAAATGCGTTTTTTTGCTTTAAAACGATAGCAAAGGTGCATTTGCAAATGAACGCCAGCACATGCTGACAAGAGTGGCTCAAAATGAAGGAGCTTGTTTCAGAAGAAAGGGCCATGGTAATTGTAGAGCTTGGCTTTGCCAGCTAGGAACATCAAAGAGGCCCTGCTGGAATCACTAGAGAGAGGCTTCCCAGGGAGTCCAGTGCTCCTGAGGGTCCCAGTGCCCAGCCCCTCCCTGGGGAGGGGAGGATGAGACCCAGGAGCAGAGAGAAGGGTCTGAGCTCCAGGCTCCACCCCGGTGCTTGGGGGCAGAGAGGGGTGCCCAGGAGCTCCTGTGTGCAGGGAGTCCAGGCCTGAGCTGGCAGAGGCAGTTCTGAAATGGGGTGTAGCCACTTTAAGGGGCAAGGTCAGCTTTTAAAATGCCCCATGAGAATTTATGTCTTTTTTCTCATTTCTGTATTAACCACACAGTTTCGGCATTGACATTGACTAACTCAGCAGCTGAGAACGGGGCTGGAACAGGAGGGAATGTCTGACTCCCCAGGAGCAGCCCATGTGGAGACCCTTATCAGAGGAGTCCGGGGTGCCACAAAGAAGGAGCACCCAGCCAGGGCTGGGCAGCCAGCAGGGACAGAAGGACACAGGACTCCACCCGGCTCCACAACTCACACCTCAGGATTTCACACACGCAAGGAGCTTCCGAGACAGAAGTCACCTGAGGCTGTGCCCATTGGGGTCCCCCTCTTTTTATTTTGTGTTGCAGTCAGCCCCAGGAGTTCCATATTGGAAGCCTCTGCTCAGAGACAGGGTCAGAAAAGTCCGTCGTTGTGGGGTGGGGCCTGGACGTGCACTCCCCAGTGTCGTGAAGCTGCTCTCGGATTCCACGTGCAGCCCTCGTCAGCCCAGCACACCTGCGCCTCACAGTTTCTGGGGCCAAGCAAGTGGTGGGTTTGAAAGTTCCCGGAGATTCTGAGCGATCAAGGGCCAAGACGGGGAACGCGTTGCAGACTTCTAAATGGCTGGTAAAGGGAATTTAAAAGGACCAGGCTGATTCCTCTTCAAGGAACGTGTGGAGCTGCAGCCAGGCCACATGTGCCGCTGAAGTGGCGGGTAACGGGAACAGTCTGCGTGCTTGTTCACAGGCTCTGCTGGACACACAAATGAGCACAACAGGTCTGCAGAAGGAAAAGGCTCTTGCCTGTATGTCTCTAACACACGGCGAAGGGGGCCGGAGAAGACTGAGGCGTAGTGTGCGTGCTCTGATGGAATCTATGACTGGAAGTATGTAAATCCCTGTGTGTGAGGCAGAAAACCATCAGGCTGGATCTGCCTGGAAATGTTAACTTCTGGGAGCTTAACATCTTTAGCCTATACTAGTGATGTGCCCTGAACTTTGAAATTTATTTCAGAAAATGAGGCCTCTACAAGGAAAATCATCTCAGCTTGAAATGGATCTCTCATCCCACAGAGGCTGCCTCAGTGTCCTGTGACCATATGTGGTAGAGACGGTTCCTATTCAAACATTCAATTTGTTTCTCTTTAAGAATATAAGAAAGTAGGCTGGGTGTGGTAGTTCACACCTGTAATCCCAGCACTTTGGGAGGCTGAGGTGGGTGGATCACCTGAGGTCAGGAGTTCAAGACCAGCCTGGCCAACATGGTAAAACCCTGTCTCGACTAAAAATACAAAAATTAGCCGGGTGTGGTAGCAGGCGCCTGTAATCCCAGCTACTCGGGAGACTGAGGCAGGAGAATGGCGTGAAACCAGGAGGCAGAGGTTGCAGTGAGCTGAGATCAAACCACTGCACTCCAGCCTGCTGGACAAGAGCAAGACTTCATCTCAAAAAAGAACAATATAAGAAAGTATAAACAGAGTGAAATTAATTCATTAACATTAGGAAGTAGAAATACACTCTAATGTGACCCACACTAGCATGAGATACCGTGTAACCGAACTGGGTCTGGATCCCCCTGGAAGGGCTTGCAGCCGGACCACCAAAGGGCCTCATGTAGGCCCATCCTCCCCACCATGGGCTCCCAGCACTGGCAAATGCCACTCAGACCACAGCCGCAGGGGCCTCCCCGATCCCGATCTGGATCCCGGGGCTGTTTCTGTAAGAGAGCGTTTTGTCACCACATGATACTTTGTTTCAAGCATTATTTCTAATAAGCAAATATATGCTAAATTAACAGGAATGTAATTAAATAGCACATGGATAGGACACGCGACAGCAGGAGGAGGCAGAGGCCATGGTGCTTCTGACGCCACCTCTCTTGAAGGGTGGCTCCAAGGATGTGAGCTGGAGGGACCGTGTCAGACGGTGTGGCGGAGGGCAGGGATGGGGCCACACATAATGCCCACAAGGCCTCGTGATTCACTGGTTTTATTCGTGCAACTATTTCTTTTCCTTCCTTAGTATCTTTCTTCTTAAAAAGTTCAAAGAATGAAAGAGGGCACTTAAATTATTTTAAATCAGCAGGATTTTTTGAGACCCCATCATAGATGAGACCCATATTGAGCAAACCAGGCTGGAGAGTTAGTGTTCAGTGGAAGACGGTGAGCGGGCTGTGTCCCCACCAAGTCCCACCCCGTCTCAGGGACCCCACAGCTGCAGGCCTGGCTGTGTCTGGCAATGCCAGGGGAGCCGCACAGCATGAAACAGACCCTGTGCTCAGTCTTGAGGTCACAGCTCAGCCTCAGTGTGGCTGGGGCCGCACAAACACAGGATGGCGCCCCCCGCCATCTCACAGACACAGGCGGCCCCCGGCATCTCACAGACACAGGCGGCCCCCGGCATCTCACAGACACAGGACGGCGGCTCCCGGCATCTCACAGACAGGACGGCGGCCCCCGGCATCTCACAGACACAGGACAGCGGCCCCCGGCATCTCACAGACACAGGACGGCCCCCGGCATCTCACAGACACAGGCCGGTCCCCAGCATCTCACAGACACAGGACGGTCCCCGGCATCTCACAGACACAGGACGGTCCCCGGCATCTCATAGGCACAGGACAGCCGCCCCCAGCATCTCCAGGACACGGTTTTCCACTGTTTCAACAGCCCCTCAGCTTTTCCAGACGTCCCTGGATCCCAGACCCTGCTCCTCACGTCCAGCCACTGGCCAGGGTTCTGCTCCAGACCACAGCGGCCACCCAGGATCCAGATTCTGTGCCCAGCCCCACGGCTTCCGCACCACAGCTCATCCTCTTGGTGGAGCCCGAGCTGGGCCCCCGCGTCCTTGTTGAGTGTGGTTTGAACTGAGGAGCATCTGTACCAGGGCCAGGGCCCAGGTGAGGTGACCCCAGCCCCAGCCCTGCCTGTTATTGCTGCAACTGCCATTATCACTGTGGCTCTGTGAGTTACACCCCTGCTTCTCAGCTACTGCAACTCACCTGCTTCGGCCAACACTACAAATACATGAGCTGCGGGGAGCGTGGCCTTGTGCGGCCGTCTGGGTGGAGACGCAGAAAGACTTCTTACAGTGGGGGGCTTTGCCTGAACTGAGCTCTCAGAGATGAGGGGGTGGGGGGTGTCCCAGGAACAGGTGATGCCTGTGCAGAGGCCACCTGCAGCCCTGGGTTGTGGGGAATGTGAGAGACAAGAGGAGAGGGAGGGGTGAGGGCACAGAAGCGGGCTTTGGCCTGCGTCCTATATCCCAAGGTCATTGCGGGGTTTGACAGTGGGTACGCAGAGGAGAGTCCAGCCTGGGGCCATGGTGCAGCCGTCAGGGGCAGAGGCCGTCAGGGGCAGAGGCCGTCAGGACAGAGGCTGTCAGGACAGAGGCCGTCAGGGGCAGAGGCCGTCAGAGGCAGAGGCCGTCAGGGGCTGGGGCCGTCAGGGGCAGAGGCTGTCAGGGCAGAGGCCGTCAGGGGCAGAGACCATCAGGGGCAGAGGTGGTTAGGGGCTGGGGCTGTCAGGACAGAGGCCATAAGGACAGAGGCCATCAGGACAGAGGCCGTCAGGACAGAGGCCATCAGGGCAGAGGCCGTCAGGGGCTGGGGCTGACTTGCCCACCATGTTGGGGGTAAAATCAGCGCCACGTGCTCATCCTCTGATGTGGCTGTTGCAGCCCCCAAAGCCCACCAGCCAACACCCAGTGATTATGGCAGAAATTGATACAGAAAGGGTATAGGTAAGAAAGACAAAAATAGGGATCCTAGGTCAAGTCTAAGGGAGAGCATAGGAGTTATGTTTTGCTGAATAAAAAGGGAAGAAGCCTGAGCCATTGGGGTCACTGCAATAACCTCCTTCTTCCAAGGCCCTGGTCCTGCCACAAGTGTGGATGCCGTCCTCACTCAGGCTCCCCCACTGCTGGAGCCCCCTCTACAGAGGCGGCTATTCCTAGACGGACGTCGGATCAGATGGTTTTTGCTTACAGTAATTAAATTCCCTCTACCACCCTAAAAAGAATTCTCTGTCCTTGGGATTTCTAGACTTAAAATTCTTAAAGGCATTTATTGCCCTTCCTTAATTGCTGCTTTACCAAGACAAACACACTTAGTTCCTTTCCACTTTTCTCACAAACAAATCCTTCAGTCTCTTAATCATTTATGTTGCTTTTCTCTGAATTTCCTCCAATTTGTTGACATCCCCTGGTTTCTAAGGTTTTAATACCTATATTTGCTTTGTTAGAACACAGCAGGTATTAGGAAAGACTTGGATGCTATTCAAGCCACAGTAATTATAATGGAAAACAAGTTCAAATGCCTTGAAGGAAAGCAGCAGGTAAGAGGGAGGAAACAAGGAAGATAATGGCCAATGCATATAACGCTTTTCTAATTCAGGACAAGACCATGAGAAACCTCATCAGTGATGCCAGCAAAAACCAAATACCTAAATAGATACATAAATGTGTGTGTACACACCCACACGCACACACGCACACACACACACAGAGGATATCATTTTAAAAAGAAGGGAACATACCAGTAATTAGCACAGAACATAAATTTCCCCCACAGGGACGGGTGCAGAGGGACAGCTCTGTGCGGACACAGCCAGAAGGCGCTGCCCACCAGCCAAGGCGAGAGGCCTCTGGAGGAGCCAGCCCTGCCCACATCCTGATCTCTGACACCCAGCTCCACAGTGGGGAGATGAACTCCTGTTGCTGAAGCTGCCCAGGCTGTAGCGTTTTAGAAAAGACCACTATATCGGCCAACCCTAGTTTCAATAAAACTTTATTTACTAAAACAGGTGGGGCTGTCCACAGGTTGGAATCCACCCGCCTCTGTCCTAGCACGTCTTAAAGTCAAGAATGAGGTGATCTCACAAGGTCCCTGTGGAGAGGCAGTGAAAGGGCTGCTGCTGCTGCCCCGGCTGAACCTGGAAGCCTGACCCACCCTCCACGAGGCGAGACCCCACACTCCAGCCGGCCTCCTCCCTGAAGGGCCAGACAGGTGACCGTGTCCGCAGAAGCTTTGGTCTTGGGCTTGCCCTGGTAGGAAAGGTTTTCCCAGCCAAGTGCATCCTCTGCTTGTCGGCAACTTCCACAAACGTGGTGAGAGGAGACATTCAGGGATGAATTTAAATTGTGGAACTAAAGAGGCCTCACCCGAGTGCTTTCATTTTACCCAGTGCTGACACTATGGCGTGATGACTCCGTTTCCTACACGGTTCTGAGTGTTTTCCGTCCTTCCTGACGGCCTCCACCACGAGACTTCGGGTCATCCTTTAACGAGGGCCCAAGGAAGCACCCCCACTCTTCAGTTCCATGATTTCCCACGGTGAGTACTGAGTGAAGACTGCTGCAGCCTGTGATGCGTTCATAGCCAGGGCCCCAGCACCCGGGCACTCTGTCTGGGGCAGCCTCTGGCTTTTCATGATGCAGCAAAGCATCAGGCTGCCCATGTCAGAAGCCTTTGCCCCACGGAGGCTTCGGCTGTGAGTCTGGAACGCACTCTGAGCACCCCGGAGCAGGGCACTGTTGGGTTACTTGAAAAATAGGAAGAAAAATAAGACAATATCCCTGGACCTTAGAAACCTCATCGATCAAGAGTAGCGTTTCCCTCCAAGGTCGCCCAGTTTCACCTTGTTCTGTAGGGGATGGAAGAGCAGCGTGGCCCCGGTGAGTCTGAACCCTGTGCACTCCTGGTTGGTCCCCAATGGGAAACGGGAAAGGGCTTTGTTTTCAGTGTGCATTTATCCCTGATAAACAAAAATCCCAGCATAAAGCAGAACGGTGGCTGCTTTCTTGTGACTCATTATTGATTAACAAGTTTTAAACTCATTCATCTTGGAAAACTCTCAACAATTTAGCATAGAAAACCACTTTAATGAATGCACATAAGCCCATGTCGACAAGGAGTAGCCAGAAGCCAATCCTGGTTTATTTCTCGACATCTTGCTAAAGGAGGAGCTCACCAGGTAAGCACCCCAAGACCTGTGTCCCAGGAAACACCGACAGGCAGCTCTCTCGGTCCCCAGGCTCTGCTCTGCTCTCTCAGACCCCAGGCGAGGCTCTGCTCTCCTCTTTCAGACCCCAGGCGAGGCTCTGCTCTGCTCTGCTCTCTCAGACCCCAGGCGAGGCTCTGCTCTGCTCTCTCAGACCCCAGGTGAGGATCTCCTCTCTCGGGCCCCAGGCTCGGCTCTGCTCTGCTCTGCCCTCTCGGGCCCCAGGCGAGGCTCTGCTCTGCTCCCATGGCTGCACTCCGTGGCCAATGCTCCTCCCAACACCTGAGGACATCTTGGCCTCTACTGTGGCTGTGTGTATTTTTCTTTGTGGTAATTAACACACTTAAAAAAATTTCTCTAATCTATAATTTGAAATAACTCAGGTAGAATTTTTCAAACGCACACATTCTGCAGCACTGGCCCATCCACCGCAGGGGAGAAGAGCCGAGGAGCGAGTTCCCTGTGCTCCCTGCTCGTGGTGTCTGACCCGGTCCCGCACTGCCTGGACTACAGTGTTTCCTGAAGCTAAGGAAGACAGTTGCGTAGAGACTCAGCCTGCATTCAGCAGACACACACATTCTTAAGAACCTGTCTTGAAACAAGTAAACAAATCTTCATGCCCAGTTTGTCATCTCCTCCTTACCCTCTCCCCTCATCAAGCCATTCAGTCATGTCGGTCCCTCCTGAGTCGTGCACACACACGCAGGCACACACATGCAGGCAAACACACAGGGCCTGGCACACACGTGCAGGCACACACACACACAGGCACACACGTGCAGGCACATACGCAGGCACAAACACGCAGGCACACACACGCAGGGTGGTGTGAACATGCCTAGTGCAGCCAGCAAAGCCCCGAGGTGGTGTGAACATGCCCAGTGCAGCCAGCAAAGCCCCAGGGTGGTAGGGTTCCAAGTCTTCACTGCCATTCAGCACTTGCACATCAGAAACCCAGGCATCTGGATGGCCTGCGCTGACTTAATTGACTGGTCAGTCTGGGCAAACCTGCAGTCGGTTCCTTCCAAGAAGCAAATCAATCAAAACAACATGGGTTCCCTGAGCTGTCCCCTCGGCTGAAATACCCGCCCCGCAGCCCTCTGCAACTTCGAAATCTCTAGTGAAACCAGGCATTTAGGTTTTCAAGAGGAAAAAAATGCCAAAATGATTGCCAAGAAATGCACTGGACATTCCCTGGGCACACAGGGCGCCTGTGCAGCTGCAATTCTAGGGACGCTCGCTGCCCACGTCCTCCACAAGGTCACAGGCATTTTAAGCCAGGAGTGCATCCTAGGCCCTCCAAGGAGACAACCACCAGGATGTGGCTCCTGACCCCACGGGGCTGACCTGTGGGGCAGAAACTAAGACACCTTGTGACAAACAGGGAATGGAAGAGAAAACTGCCTTAGGAGCAGGGAGGGGCCGAGGCCGGCCTGGCCATGGCAGGAGCTGACGAAGGCCTTCGGGGGAGGATCAAGCATGAGCAACTTCAGTTGTGTCTCAACATTGACTTCGACTCCTTTCCACTGCCTGTGTCTGCTACTGCACTTAGAAAAATGTCAAACACACAAGAGGTTTTCAAGAAGCGACAAAATTTACCTAAAAAAGATAAAAGGAAAACAGAAACCAAAACAAAGAGACTGAGGGGTCTGCAGAGTCCTCGTCTGCTTGACTGTGGGCGGTGGGTGGTTTGTGACTGTCAGAATGAGCTTTTCTTCTTAGACGGGTCAGCAGGCAGCTGGGCTTCGCAGTGACAGGTGTCCCGAGGAAAGCAGGCAAATGTGCGCTGGACAGAGACACGTGCGGCCCTGTTCTATGAAGGACTTGACCTTTGAGTCTGAAAAACACCCTGTACTTTAGGAGCTCCGAAGACAAAGGCGTCATTTCAGAGAGTGGGACAGCCACGCCTCCTTGTCAGTGTGATGGCTGGTAACCAGATTGGCAGGTAAAGCCACAATGCGGTTGATGTACCCTCACCTGCTCTATTATTAAACATCCAAAATACATTGTTAATATTTTAGAAAGCAGACAAAGGCCCCCATGGTATGATACACCTGGATGGGTGTTTGTTCTCGGCCATGCTGAGAGATACCGACATCCCTGGGTCTCCCCCGGCACCCCCAGCACGACCGCCTTCCCCAGAAAACAATGTCAGATTTTACATGCTGAATTGTGCGGCCAACTTGGTTTACTTCTTTAATAGCCCTGTGGGAACACAACTGCTTATATGTGACAAGGCCTAACTCCACACAGAACAAACACGAGTATCAAATAACCTCACTTAAGCTAAAGAAACACACACATATGTGACAACCTTGGGGGATGATGGCTGGTGTATTTGTATTTCCCTGCTCAGCTTATCAGTTGGATATCGGCAAGTAAGATTTAGAAGCAGAAACATAAAATATTGAACAAAAACTAAAACACTTATAAAAAGGATTCGCCGTGTGGTGTGAAGGCTTTGTGCAGTAATTGACACAAGATCAGAAAGCAAACCCTAAGAAAAGCGGCGCCCACGCTCCCAGCGCCAGGCCAGGGATTAATGAGCCCAGCAGACAATTCCGATCCGGAGTGGGATTTGCTCTTCCGTTTATGTTCTATTGTCCGGGTCTTATTTTTGCTTTCAATTCCTTTTGTAATGGAGGGAGCAGTTGTTATTGACAATTAATAGGGGCTTCAAAGGCAGTCGTGTTTGGAAGGGGCAGCAGCTTCCCTAAGATCCCTCGGCTGCTGCTCAGGTGCAGCCGCTCTGTATGCCAAGCACGGCCCATGCTGGGCCCCATCGAGGCAGCGCAGATATCGATTTAGATGGAAACCGGGGTCGACGCAGAGGGTGGAAGGAGCTCAGTGATCTTCGCGTGCTAATGTATTATTTAGGCTTTGTGGTTTCATCCGGAGTAAGTGCCTATTTAGGAAAAATTACAGAATCAGTATCTCTGCTACTGATATATTTTCCGTAACAGTAATTCACAAGTAAAATACCAGGGATGATGGAACATATTTGTGCAAAAATTCAGGAGGAGACGGTCTGATCTGATGGGCTGGGCTCGTTGGAGGGGACCATAGTAACAAAAAGCAAACAACATCCACCTGGGAAGGTCCACGGGCCGGGGATGGGCACCGAGGCTGCCCTCAGAGGCCAGCAGGACAGCATGGCGTGGATTTTGGTGAAGCTGAGTGATGCATGGTATATGCTCCCTCATTGATCGAAATTATTCTTTTTACTCAAATGTTTACAATGTAAGATAATTCCTTGTGTTCGTAGTTCTTATATAATCATACACTAAAACAAATTTTACCAATTAAAGACAAAACCAAGACCCTCTTCCACGTGAGCCGGTGAAGGAGGAAGCTGCAGTGGGCCTGGCTGCGGGGAGCAACCTGGCCACTGTTTCAAAGCTGCCCGCTGAGCCCCGCAGAGGTGCCCTCACCCCACAAAGCACTTCCACTCAGACATCAGGACACCAGGAAGAAGGCAGAGTGCCCTCCGTGTATCCCGTGACGGGTCAGGTGCAAGGAGGCCCCATCAAGAGGCCTGACCACACGGTCCTGTCCTCTGCAGGGCTCTGTGAACAGAGGACACGCAACAGTGACGGTCCAGCCGCCGCTTGGCTCTGGGCACCGCGTCAGTAGGCAGTGCCCTGGGTATGCTGATGACAAACGGTTCAAACGACTCTGCTGTCATGACACTCGACCCTTTTGACCGGGGAACTGCCACTCACCGGCACCGCACACCTGCTCCTCCCGTGCTGCACCTCTGTCATCTCTGCCAACCAGGCAGGTCTGGGGTCCTAGAACCAACAGGGCTCACCCACCCCAGCCCCAGGCAGAGCCGGCCCCTGTGGAAAGTGCCCAGCCACAGGCAGGTCTTTACCCACACGCCTAGGCCGGGCCCTGGTCATCCTTCCACAGACACAGGAAAGGGAAATGTAAGTGACAGGAAGTGAAACGGAACTGAAAGCCACCTCATCTCCTGGCTTCCACTCAGAAATGGTGGAGGAAACGCTCTTAAATGAAATCGCGTGATCCTGTTTAAATCAATGGAAAATTAAAAGGCAGGGCACTGGCTGACCCTTGATGCCGGGAGGGGCAAATGTGGATTCAGGTGGCTCTCGGCCCCCATGGGCTGGCATTGGGCTTCCTCGGGAGCAACCTGAGAGTGCTCATTCTTGGCCAGATCCTGAGTTTCGGAGGGGAAGAGATCGGACCAAAAACCTTAGTGAGAACCTCGGGGCCAGGGGCGGTGGGAACACGTGGGCGCCCTCCACGATCCCCTATCCTGATGCGAAGCTCCCTTTGCGTCTCCACTGTGTTTTCACTCCCATATTTTCACAGCTGTGATTCATCCTCAATGCTTCTGACACCCACAAGCCACCCAGCCTCACTTTCTAAAAATATGATTGAGAAAGCAAGACAGAGTTTGGGACAGAGGTCTCCCAGCAGAGCAGAGCCCTGGCACCCTGGGCAACATACTGTGAGTGTTCACAGCTGAGACAGTAAGATGATCGTGACGTCCTTTTCAAAGAGAAAACAGGCCCCACCCCAACACAGCCACCGAGGGAGAATCGCAAGAGGCAGCTCCCCCAAAGCTGGGAGGAGGTCAGGCCTGGGATCCCCCTACCTTCACGGTCTTCAGTCAGAAACGAGAGATTTGCAAACAGCATCGGAAGCCTTCAATTCCTTCTGCAGCCTTAAAGTTTGAACTTTCCTTATATTTTAGACATGAAAAGTCCACCAGGAAAGCCAGCATGGTGAGTTTTAGGCAGAGGCCCTCTTGTGAATAATTCGTCTATGATCCGAGACAGCCAGACAAGGATCATGGCCCAAACTTTTCCTCCCCAGCGTCACGTCCACCCTGCTGTCTCCTCTCCAGCTCAGACCAAGATTCTCTGGACATTTTCATGGCTGAAAACCCGACCAGAAAGCTGTCCCTGACAGGACCCTCTCCTCAAGTCCTGAGGACCCGGCTGCGGCCGGCCGGAACGTGAACCACAGCTCGCAGAAGCAGCAGGCACGGAGGCAGCGGAGGCAGAGGCGGGAGAGAGAGTGGGAGCTTGAAACCTTCAAAGAGGGCTTGAAGAACAAGGCCAGGAGAAGCAGCGCCCAGGCCCCACCGGTTTCCTCCTTTCCCTCCTGAATCTGGGCCGGAGCCATTTCAGACGAGAGAGGAAAGAACGAAACGAGCTGCAGGAGAAGCAGCCAGAGCCTGCAAGGCCCAGCCAGAGACGGCAGAGGAGAGAACCGCAAACCAGGAACGAGGAGGAGAGACGCGGACTTCACTAACCAACCCATGCAACCTGGAAGAGGCAGGCGGACTTCACTAACCGACGCCACCTGGAGAAAGTGAAGCTTCAACTGTTAGAAGGAAAACAGTTTGGACAGTAGTGGCCTTAGGAAGAAGGCCCTAATTTTTCAGAACACTGACCGGGGCCATTCTTTACCCAGAGCTGCCGTGTCCTGCACAAGCCAACACCGGCTGGAGCCCAGGAGGGCGGGGCAGCTGCAGACCCTCGGGAGCCTGTGCTGGCTCAGGGGGCTGGGGAGAGTCCAGTGTGCACCAGAGGGAGGGAGGCACCTCTCCTTGCTGCGTTAGGAGACCAGGGTCTCTGAAAGGGTGAGGACCACGGCCAGGCCAGCAGCACCACATCACCGGGCTGAAGACTGGTTAACCCGGTAGAATCAGCTGTCTTCATGTTCAAACCAGGACGTGGGGCTATTTTGCTCTGGTCACCTGGCCTGACATGAGCCACTGAGACTCGAACACCCCTGCTCTGGAGCGAAGAAGAACCCACACCTCTGTCCTGCCCGGCAGCGCCCCCTACCCCCCACCACTCGCTGGGAGCACAGGATCTGTACCCTCTCGCTGGGGGCACGGGATCTGTATCCTCTTGCTGGGGGCACAGGGTCCGTATCCACTCCCTGGGGGCACGAGGTCCGTACCCACTCGCTGGGGGCACGGGGTCTGTACCCTCTCGCTGGGGGCACAGGGTCTGTATCCTCTCACTGGGGGCACGGGGTCTGTACCCTCTCGCTGGGGGCATGGGGTCCGTGGTCCATACCCTCTCGCTGGGGGCACGGGGTCTGTACCCTCTCGCTGAGGGCACCGGGGTCCCTTCTGTCTCCTCTAAGTCTCCCTTAAACTTAAGGCCAATCCTATGATTTTCTCCTAAAAGCATTCTTCTGGATTCTACCCCAAAGAAACCAGTGACATTTCTCAACATCAGGCTCCCTAATCTCTGCAGCCCACCTGAAGAAAAAGAAGAGAGATGTGTATGGCCCTGGCATTTGGAAATAAAAGCCTTTAACCGCCTCCTACCTTTAGCTGCTTTTGCCAAGCAGACAAGGTCCAGAAAGCACCTTCAAAAGGGCTGGGAGCTCCGGCCCTGCCCATCCACACAGCAAACACAGCAACCAGAAATAACACATTCACAGGCTTCCCCTCCCCACTCCCAACGCAGCTGCAAAAGAGCTGATAAAATGAGGATGGGCACTATGGAAGTAAACAGTACTCGATCCACCAGTTTGCGACATCATCAAAGACATGTAGAGAGAAAACACACAGGTAATAATAACAATGATAATTCTAATATTATTTTGTTAGATTAGAAGCATTTTTCCTGAACAGAAGCAACACTACCTGGGGTCCCAGTGGAAAGCACGGGCCGGACGTGCTCCTCATGACCAGGTCAGAGCGCAGAGCCTGCCTGGTGACCTCATTTCCTTAGGGCAATTGCACCTTCCATCTGGAGCCTGGTCCCTCTTAAAGGTAGAAGAGTCAGAAAAGAATTCACCAGAAGCGGCATGGCACATCCCCAGGATGGCTCCTTCACCACACCGAGAACCCGCAGGATGAAGCAGCTCTGTGCAAGCCCCTGACCCCCTGCAGAGCTGAGCTGGCTGCTCGGGGACTGTGTCCCCCAGCAAAGCACAGAGCTGAGCCAGCTGCTCAGGGACTATGTCCCCCAGGAAAGCACGTCTGAGTCCTGGGCTCCAGCTCCTGTGAATGGGATGTGATTTGGAAACGGTCTTCAAAGAGGGAAGCAAGTTAAAGATGAGGCCATTAGAGTGGCTCCTAATCCAGGGACTGGTGTCCCAAAGAAGGAGGCACTGGACAGAGACAGGCGCCGAGTGGGAAGGCGAGGCCAGAATCCCCAGAGAACATCTGGTGACTCAGCAGAGGTGGGAGAGAGGCCCCTGCAAGCCAAGGAATGGCGGGGGTGCCCGAGTCACCAGAGGCTGGAGAAGGCAGCAAGGTGCACGGCCCTGTTGAGACCTTGGTCTCAGACTCTGGGGTTGCAGGGCCTGGAGAGCTCCACACCGTTCTAAGCCCGCCAGTGTGCAGGGCTCAATTGCCGAAGCCCTGGTCACTGCACGGACCATCTCAGACCCTCTGGCCCCGCATAGCCAGAGCTCAGTGACGAACCAGGCCCGCAGCTCTTCCTCAGGACCCACGTGTTTTCTCTCTCCAAGCCTTTTCCTTTCTAAACTGTTGTTGCTAAGTCAGAAAGAGAAGAGAAGAAATCACGTTGAATAATATCCTCAAGTGATAAATCTGCAGTATCTGCTAAAGGTCCACAGATAATGTGTTTAATTAAACAAACCAGGGACAAGAATGAGGAATAAAACACAGCTTGCTAATAAACTGGACCACTGCAGCCTTTAATATTTCCCCAGCCTTCCCGGGTTTTCTAAAATGTAAAAACAGAGCCGAATGTCGGTTCTGGAAGACTGTGTGGTCTGATGGATGACCTTGATCTTGCTGTGATGGAGACATCAACGGTGAGGTCATGAATTTTGCACCTTTCTGGATTTTTTCCAGCATTTCTGCACTCACTCATTTCCAGCGTTCGACATTTGGGGTCTATTTTGTTTTGAGGGAAAGACAGGTCTCACCAGAGGTTGAAGCAACAAATAATAAAGCCACACAAATGCTCCTAATTGTAACAAAGTATTCATTTATAACCAACATGTTTGTGAAAAATGTGTGAAAAAATCTGTGAGAATACAGTGTACCAAGTGAGAGATTTAGAAAGCCCTTTAAGCTGTCTTTTATTTTGTAAATGAAAAATATATAATCATTATGCATATTCAGGAATTGGGAAATTAATGCTTATTAGACTTCAGAAAAAAAAGGAAAAAATAAACGGAGGGCAAGCGGAGGATACCTGCCAGGAACGAAAGCCTCACCCACACTTTCCAGAAGGCATCGTCATCTTCAGTGGATGTTATACTCATTTATATTTTAAAAAAAGAAGAAAGGTTAAGAGCCAGTAAATAAAGTGACAGATAAAGTCAGAAGAACAATTTAAATCGTTGAGTAAAGAAGGTGGGCGGAAATGAGACACGGGCCGTTTGCAGCAGCCGTCTGGAAGCTGCATTAATTACAGTCAAAGACGGTGCCGCTCTGCGGCCGGCGCCCCCGGGGCCCGCGAGCCTCTGAAATCTCTGGGTCTCCTTTGTTTCTTCTTCACGGTGCAGAAGGACATGGTGAGCAGCTCAGCTCTCACTTTCAAGGGACCTTTGGTGGTTTTCTCCAGCACTGCTGAGAAAGAAGAGTATCCGTTCCGGGGGCTGCTCAGGCCCAGGCTTTCCAGCTGCTGTGTGGAGCCTTCGGCTTCCCGTTCAGAAACCTGCCCCCACGCCTGGCCCTGGCTAAGCAAAAAGCCAAATGGCTTTGCACTCACATCCAATTAACTTCCCATTTTCAGCAATTACTGCTTCGCCGGGAGCAGCAAGATGCCCTCTGTGGGGAAGCAAAGAAGGGGTGGCTGATGCTCTGACGAAGGCCCCTCCTCTGACCTCTAGGCCAGGGTAGAGAGCGCACAGCCCTCGGCCCGCTCCTGCCCGTCCTTCCCAGGCTTTGAAAGCAGAGGTGCTGCATTTGGGGCACGTCCCGGTCAGTTCTTGTGGTGGAGAAGAATTAAAATAAAGTTCGGAGGAGGGCAAAGGCAAACTAAATGACAGGAGGAAGGCCGGATGATGTGAGCGGCTCCTCCGCTCGGGAGACAGATGCCAAGAGACCCAAGGCCGATGAAAAGGCGTCTCGGATGTGCAGAGATGTTCTGTATGCGTTAGAGTCAGGCCGGACACCGAGAATCTCGACTGGGTCGATTCAGGGCAAAGGACGCATCGTGCAGCGAGCAGCGAGTTCGTACAATGCTAAATGCAGAGATTCTAAAATGGCTCAGACCTAAATTCACAGAGCACCAGGCATTTGGCACCACCGACCACTCAGAGGGACACGTGCAGGATAGACGGGGCTCAACCACATGAGCAGAGTAAACCGGGACCACAACGGCCCCACGTCCAGCACCGTGTGGAGGACGGTACATCGTCTGCGCAGTGACACGAGCAGAGTAAACCGGGACCACAACGGCCCCACGTCCAGCACCGTGTGGAGGACGGTGCATCGTCCACACCTCCAGGTTGTCAGGAAAGGAGGTCTCCTGCACCACACTGGGAGAAATGAAAAGGATCAACTTATTATGAAAAGGCATTACTGGAGAGGAAGGGAAAGTCTCATTATCAGAAACCTCACTGAGTTGTTTCTTCGGATGTGCTTACCCAGTAATTTTTTTTTTTTTTTCCTATAAGTCACTCACTGATGCAATCAGCCAAGTTCCATCTCCCAGGTGCTGTGCTCAGAGAAGAAGAATAATTTGCTCTGGAGTAGAATGTTGGGGCTAGAGGCATGAATCAGAAGGATGTCAGCCTAAGTGGCAGTGGCCACCAAGCCTGACAGAACCATCGGGGGCCAGGAATGAAGCCCTGGTGCCTGGTGGTGGCCACCAAGCCTGACGGAGCCATCGGGGCCACGCATGGAGCTGTGGTGATCACAATGACCACCTGGGTAGTAGAGGAGGCTGAGAGAATGAGGAGGAAACGAGTCGGTGACACCAAGCCTGATGGAGCCATCGGGGCCACGCATGGAGCTGTGGTGATCACAATGACCACTTGGGTAGTGGAGGAGGCTGAGAGAATGAGGAGGAAACGAGTCGGTGATTAGCTGGAATGTTAAGTTGCTGTAGCCATGTTGTGTGGTAAGGAGTATGGCTGGCCTTGGTCCTGGTTCCCAGAAGCAGCCTCTGAGTCCTTGGGGCCTCCTGAGTCACAGGGGTGAGGTCATTTGTGGTGGGCCCCTCGGACCACACCTGACGGTTTATGCAAATGAGGTGAGAGGATGCGGGCTGTCCACACCAAAAAGACCAACAATGTGATGGGTGAGTGGGGGCTCTGAGTCATGGGATATAGTCTGATCTTGGGAGAAGGGAGGGCTGGTGGGTGGGTTAAAGCTTGTGGCCAATGGTTCAATCCTTCGCACCATGTAATGAAACCTCAGTAGAAGCTCTGCACGCTGAGGCCCAGGTGAATGTCCCTTGTCAGCAATGCTCTGTGTGTGGCTGCACACTGAGACCTCAATAGAAACTGCACTCTGAGGCCCGGGCAAGCGTCCCTGGTCAGCAATGCTCTGTGTGTGGCTGGCTGCACGCTGATACCTCAATAGAAACTCTGCACTCTGAGGCTCGGGTGAGCGTCCCTGGCCAGCAATGCTCTGTGTGTGGCTGCACACTGGTATGCTGAGTGTGGACAGCCTGTCCTCACTGCATGGAGAGGACATGGAAGCTTTGAGTTTAGGGCCTCCCGACCCCATCCTGTGGTCTCTGGCTAGTCTAGATCTGCATTGGTTTTTCTTATAATGAAGCTGTGATCACAAACATGTCACATCCCTACACCTGTGACTCGTGCTAGCCAATTCCTCCTTGGGAGCATAGAGTGGGTGCCTTAAACGTACAGCCAGTTGGTTAGAAGGGTGGGTGCCTGGGGGACCATGGAGTGGCTGGTGTGTGGTGTTGGGGGGTGCTGGCTCACTCTGGCTGTGCCGTGAGCTGTGGCTGGTGTATGTGGGGGTGGGGGGTGCTGGCTCACTCTGGCTGTGCTGTGAGCTGTGGCTGGTGTATGTGGGGGNTGGGGGGTGCTGGCTCACTCTGGCTGTGCTGTGAGCTGTGGCTGGTGTATGTGGGGGTGGGGGGAGCTGGCTCACTCTGGCTGTGCTGTGAGCTGTGGCTGGTGTGTGTGGGGGTGGGGGGGAGCTGGCTCACTCTGGCTGTGCTGTGTCAGAACTGTGCTGAAGCCTGAACAGTCTCCATCTGTGGCGTCTGCTGCTCGGGTCATCCCTGCGGAACAGGAGGGGTGGTGAGCGCTGCCCACGCACACAGAAACTCGGTCTGCAGCAGAGACCTGAACTAGGGTGGTGATGTGGTCTGGCTGTGTCCCCACCCAAATCTCATCTTGAATTGTAACTGCCACGATTCCCACGTGTCCTGGGAAGACCCCACTGGGAGGTAATTGAATCATGCAGGCAGGTCTTTCCTGTGCTGTTCTTGTGACCGTGAATAAGTTTCACAAGATCTGATGGTTTTATAAGGGGGAGTTTCCCTGCACACGCTCTCTCTTTGCCTGCTGCCATCTATGTAAGATGTGACTTGCTCCTCCTTGCCTTCTGCCACGATTGTGAGGCCTCCCCAGCCACGTGGAACTGTAAGTCCATTAAACCTCTTTATTTTGTAAACTGCCCAGTCTCAGATATGTCTTTATCAACAGTGTGAAAACAAACTGACACAGGCTGGGAGGGGCCCATGCTAGGCCTGGAAATCAGGGCAGCTGTGTGGATGCCTCACCCTGAGTCCAGCACCTCAGCCTCCAAACACAACAGAGCGGAGTCGAGTCTGGCATCATAGCTAAGGCCTGGGTCTCTTGGGGTGTAAGAGCTGGGAGCTGCTGACAGGAGCAGTAGAGGAGGCTTCAGCTGCCAGAGAGTAGCCTGGGTTCGGACAGAGTGGACTCCACTCTTCTGGGGTAGGCTTTGTGTGTGCACACAGGAGCCTGTCTGCCGGCCAAAACCCTGTTTGCAATGCTTCCCTGCTATCTGCCCTGAGCAAAACGTTAGAAATCTGGGATCAATTCAGTAATTCTTCTAGGCTCACTCTCCAGCTCTTTAGAACTCCAAATCGGAACACGTGACCTGAGCTTAGGAGGAACAAAATTTGAAATTGTACTGCCCAGAAAACCCAGTATGGATAGTCAATGTGTTTACACGCATCAGCATGGTAGTCAGTGTGTTTACAGGCATCAACACAACCGTGTATTTACACACATCAGCACAATACTGTGTTTACACGCATCCGCACGAAGGTGTGTTTACATGTATCCGCATGATTGTTTGCAGCATCAGCATGACAGTGTGTTCACACGCATCAGCACGATAGTGTGTTTACACGCATCAACATGACAACATATGCACTTTTAAATACTCTCACTTCATAGTCAACAAGTGTCTCAAGTATAAAACTATAAAAAGAGAAGAAAGTCTAGAGATATCCATTTCAAGCACACATTGTAAAAACAGCACAGACCCTGCTCCCAGTCTAATGCATAAATACTCTAAATAAAAGGGGAGAGACACAAATTTTGAAGCATTAGTAAATGCGAAAGAAAGAAGGACAAATCCCAGATGCCAGAACAGAGAAAGCACAGAGCTGGGGCGAAAAGCAGGCAAGGGGGGCAGGTGAGTGGGGCGGAGGCAGGCAGGGGGGTCTGTTAGGGTCCAGCAGGCTGAGGCTGGGATCTGTGCCCACAGGAGGGCAGGGGGCAGGTGCTGGCAGTGCACCCCCAAGGACTGTGCACACCTGCCCTGCACAAAAGGGATGCCAACAACCTGTCCACATGCAGGCGGGCAGAAGATCCTCTCTTTCTCAGGCTCTGGATGAAAACACAGATGCCTCTCATTAGAAATAGAAGCCTGAATCTGTATCCCACATGGGTGTCAAATCCTAATACAATAAAATACTCATATATCTAACATAACACACTGATTTGAATTGCTAATTAACATCTCTCTGGAGGAACATTTCCAACAATGAGAGGTCTTGGGACTTCGACAGGCTTCTCAGAAGAAAAGAAAGACATCAAAGACAAGCACGCAATAAAAAATTATAAACCACATAGAAAACAATCTATAATGAGAAAGTGTTAGCAAAATGTAAAAGAAAACACAAACTAGAGAATTAACCCCATCTGACCTGGAGATAAAATAACCTGAGACTTAATGGCAGAAATTAACAAACAGGAAAACAGTAGAGAGCGCAGACACGAGCGGAGGTGACTCTTTGAAAATACTAAGGAAATACAAAGACGTCTGTAAAAATTATCCAGAAAGGAAAAATGCAAAATAAATGACACCAGAAATGAATTCGGGGTGTCACAACATATGCAGAGAGATTTGCAAAATCACACGAAAATGCAATGCACAATAGAAACGTAATTGGAAGACATTAGTGAAATGAATCATTTTTAGGAAAAAACCACAAAATGCCGAAATTGAATTGAAAGGAATGGTATCTGACTATACTTGTAACCATTAGTTAAATCAGTATTCAAAAATCAACTCTCATAAAAAGCAGTAAAGCCAGGTGACTTAAATACTGTTACTAAAGCTTCAAGCAACAGCTATTTCCTGTTATGCGGATTTTAGATTTTTCAGTCTAAGACACAACTTACTTTATGGGATGAGTATTACTTCGATACTAGCACTGAAAAAAAGTAACACAACAAAAGTAAGGGAATTCCATTTCTCAAAAAATAATAGCAACCAAATACAACAGAGGGAAATCAGTAAAACAGAACGTTGTGACCAAAAAGGTATATCCCAAAAATGCAAAACTTGTTCCACTCCATGTAATTCACTTTACTAAGAGATTAAAGGGAGAAAAAGCCCAGTAATATCTTAGCGATTCAAGAATAAGCATTTGGTCCATTCAGAATTTTTAAAATTTTAAGAAACTAGGAATAAAGCATCCTTAATCCAACAAAAGTTATTTACTAAAATCTTTCAGAAACGATCATCCTTTAACAAGATAAAATGTCAAAGACATTTTCTTTTTTTTTTTTTTTTTTTATTTTTTTTATTTTATTTATTTATTTATTTTTTTTTAATTTATTTATTATTATTATACTGTAAGTTGTAGGGTACATGTGCATAACGTGCAGGTTTGTTACATATGTATACTTGTGCCTTGTTGGTGTGCTGCACCCATCAACTCGTCATTTACATCAGGTATAACTCCCAATGCAATCCCTCCCCCCGCCCCCCTCCCCATGATAGGCCCCGGTGTGTGAAAGACATTTTCTTAATGCTTGGGATAGATAATGACGCCTGCCATGACCCCTTTGATTCAACACTATATGGAACACCCTAGATAGTCAATAAAATGAAAAATTTTAAGATACATAGAAAGGAAGAAAGCTGCAGAAGACATATTGTCTACATGGACAATCTAAGAGAACTGCCAATCAAGCAATTATAACGAATATAAGATTCCTTCAAAGATACAGGTCACAAGGTCAAAATACAAAACAATGTGCCTATATGCCAGCAACAGCCCATTATATAATATCTTGAAATAATTAGAAGTTAATTTTAAAATAATCCTGATCATGTTAAGCTACTTCGAAAAATCTTAATAAAATATTTTAAGAACTTTATATTTAAAAATACTAAAAGTTCATTGAATGACAAAGGAATATCTCAACCCGTGAAGACACATGTCATGTAAGCACAGAAGTGAATGGGAAGACCAAACGTCGTAAATACACTCACACGTCTCCTAACCATGGGGACACGTTCTGAGAAATGCATCATTAGCTGATGTGCCAACATCACAGAGTGCACTTACACACACCCAGATGGCACAGCCCACTGCACACCCACCACCTGCACAGCATGTCACTGTATTGAGTGCTGTAGGCAACTGTAACCAATGGTATGTATTTGTGTACCTAACCTGCACAGCTTACTGTTACTGTTCCGAATACTGTAGACTACTGTAACAAATGGTATGTATTTGTGTACCTAACCTGCATAGCTTACTGTTACTGTTCCGAATACTGTAGACAACTGTAACAAATAGTATGTATTTGTGTATCTAACCTGCACAGCGTGTTACTGTCCAGAATACCGTAGGCAACTGTAACACAATGGTATGTATTTGTGTCTAAACACATCTAATGAAAAAGGTACAGTTACAAGTATGTGATTACAATCTTATGAGACCACCCTCATATATGCGCTCAGTAGTTGACTGAAACATTGTTATGTGGCAATGATTGTACTTTTGTACAGTTTTGTCCAAACTAAGCTATATATTAAATTGAAATTCAACAAAAAAACCAGTCTTCTTTCATAAATTTGACAAGCTCATCTGAAAAATGATTTTAGAATAAGGGACATGTAGATAATTTGGGGAAAGAATGGGGGAGGGTTGCAATTCACCTTGTCAGAAAGGTTTCACATGTTCAGAAAGATTGAGACACCAAGTGTCTACTCTGTACCAGAGTAGGTGAGTATCACAGCTGTATGCTGAGTTAGAGAAGCCAGACACACGGAGTGCACGACGTCTGAATCCGCTAACCTTCTGCTTTGGGTATGACGTGGGAGGAGTTGCTGAGGGGAGGGTCTGGGCTGCCAAGGGCTCTGTCTGGAGCTGGATGGTGACTACACAGTCAATGGACTCTGCACTGAGATGTGCACGCTTTGTATATGTTACACTCCAATAGAAATTTACATATAAAATAAGATGAGAAAGTTGAATTGAGAAAAAGAAAATCATCAAGGTTTTCGAAACACTGACAAACAGAACCAGTGGAATAAAACTGAGTAGCGAGAAACATAAGTACACACATGGAGACTGGATAGACAACCAAGGTGAAGCCACACACTGCAGGAGAAAGGGTGTTTCAATGATTAAATACAGGGGCCAGGACAGCTCCCTATCTAAGTAGAAAAAGATGAAACTCAATCCCTGTCTCACAACAACAAAAATTCCTGACAGATTAAAGATTCTAAAATTTCAGAAGAAAATAAGGGCAAATATTTTTATGAAATCATTAGAGAAAGATGCCATGATGAAACCCAGACTTCAAATGGAAAACACTGATTAAAAAGACAGCATAATAAAGATAAAAGATACGCTATATCTCTATTTTTGTAACATATATAATGTACTGACAAAGAACTAGTATCCAAATATAATTACATATATTTTATAATAAAATACTATGCTATATATAACACATATAGCATTTCTATTAAATATGGTTTACATATGTGTTTATATGTAACATGTATATTTATATTATATAATATGTAGTATTTATATCAGATAATAAAGTATAAAATATAGAAATACAGTTTTATCATATATAATATATAAAATATGTATTTCTAGAATAATGATGCAGATATTAAGAACCCTTATATTCTAATAATAAAATAACAACAACAACAACAACAAAACACACCATGAAAATTGAAGTGTTCAAACAAGCAGTTCACTAATGAGGAAATGTGAATGGCTAACAGCTACAGAAAGCTGCTCCACCTTATTTGTCTGCCAGACACAGACAAATAAAAATTATAAGAAGATACCAGTTTATGACCCTCCCTCCCTTTGGCATAAACTAAAGAGAAGTCTGATAACACCTAATTAAATTACATTGTGGGGAAATAGAAAAAAAAATGTAAAAACTGCCTAAATATCCTGCAGTAGAGGAAGAATGCATAAATTACACTGTAATACCATGCCATAGTTACATATAAACTAGATCTAAAGGTATTCACATGGATAAATCCTCAAAATATAATTCTGTGTGAAGAACACATCTTGAAAGGATAGCTACAGAATGAAGTCAGTCACGAAATAAGTCCAGAATGTTGTGGGATGGAAAATACCCAACTCCAGCCCATCTGGCCTTCCTTTCACTTATGGGAGAAAAAGAAAAAGCTGAGAAGTCCTCGTGAGGTCATGGCCCAGGTGTGCAGACTCAGGCTGAGACGGACACCTGATCACAGGGCCAGAGGATGCTGCCCTCCTTCCACACCAGACCACCACATCAATACCAACAGGGCTCCTGCATAATGACAGGGGTTTACAGATAAAAGAACTGCACATCTCAGACTTTATTTAAGGAGAAGTCTCTAGGGAAACCCAAAGAAAACTAGGGAGACAAAACAAGCACACCAGAGAAAATTTTAGCCTCTGACAACTACAGCTCCAGCAAACAGTAAACAGCCTAACTCACAGTCAGATAAAGATAAAACCTAATGCGAAAGGCCAATCTGCCTCAGTTTCTTTTATCTGATACAGCATATCTAGCTTTCAACAAAAAAATTACGAGGCATGCTAAAAGGGAAAAAAATTACAATTACAAAGAGACAAAGAATCAGACTCAGATATGGCAGAGATACTGGAATTATCAGACCAAGAATCTCACATACCCATGATGAATATGTGGAGTGCTCTAGTGAGAAAACGGACAATGTGTAGGAACAGATGGGTGATTTGAGAGCTGGAAACTCTAAGAAAAATCAAAAGGAAATTTTAGAAATCAACACCAGTGTAACAGAGATGACGAATGCCTTTGATGGGCTCATTGGTAGAGTAGACATAGCTGAGGAATCATCAGTGAGAATGAGGATCTATCAATAAAAACTCCCCAAGCCAAAAAGCTAAGAGAAAAAAAAAGAAAAAGACAAAACAGAATATCCAAGAATTGTGGGACAATTACAAAAGGTATAACATATGCATAATAGAAATACCAGGGGGAGATAAAGAGAAAAGGGAACGGAAGAAATATTTGAAGTAATAATGGCTAAATATTTTCAAAATTAATGCCAGACACCAAATCACAGATCTAGGAAACTCAGAGAACACCAAGAAGGATAAATAAAACACACACAAATGCACACTCACACACACACCTGCACACACACACACACATACATGTACATACACATGCACACACACGTGCACACACACGCGCACACACTGCAGAGACAGACACAAACACACTGCACATGCACACATGTGCACACACACTGCAGAAAAATCGAAGACAAGAATTTTGAACAAAGCCAGAGAGGGGGGAAAAAACCTTACCCACAGAAAAGCACGGATAGAATTACACTGGACTTCTTTTTAGGAAGAAGAAATATATTAAGAACCCTTACATTCTAATAATAAAATAACAACAACAACAACAAAAAAAAAACACACCATGAAAATTGAAGTGTTCAAACAAGCAGTTCACTAACGAGGAAATGTGAATGGCTAACAGCTACAGAAAGCTGCTCCACCTTATTTGTCCACCTTACAGATAAAAGAACTGCACATCTCAGATTTTATTTAAGGAGAAGTCTCTAGGGAAACCCAAAGAAAACTAGGGAGACAAAACAAGCACACCAGAGGAAATTTTAGCCTCTGACAACTACAGCTCCAGCAAACAGTATTTAAAGTATTTAAAATGTTAAAGTATTTAAAATGTTAAAAGAAAGTATTTAAAATGTTAAAAGCAAAGTATTTAAAATGTTAAAAGAAAACACCCAACTTAGAATTCTGTGTCCATTGAAACAATAATTCAAAACTAAAGAAGAAATAAAGACTTTTTAGGTAAACAAAAATTAAGGGAATTTGCCAGCAGTTGACCTGCCCTTCTTTTCTTCTTCTTCTTCTTTTTTTTTTTTTTTTTTTTGAGATGGAGTCTCACTCTATTGCCCGGGCTGGAGTGCAGTGGCACAATCTCGGCTCACTGCAACCTCTGCCTTCCAGGTTCAAGTGATTCTCCTGCCTCAGCCTCCCGAGTAGCTGGGATTACAGGCATGTGCCACCATGCCTGGCTAATTTTTGTATTTTGAGTAGAGATGGGTTTTCACCATGTTGACCAGGCAGGTCTCAAACTCCTGGCCTCGTGATCTGCCCGCCTCGGCCTCCCAAAGTGCTGGGATTAGAGGCATGAGCCACCGTGCCCGGTCCACCCGCCTTTCAAGTAGTGTTAAAAGCAGCTCTTCAGACAGAAGGAAAGTGACAGGTCTGACACTCGGATCTACACAAGACACTGCAGATTCCAGGGAAAGCATTCCAGGTACTGCCAGAAAGAGCCACTGCAAAGTCCCTGGAGAAATCTTGCTTGGCATGTTTGAGGAACAGCAAGGAAGCCGGGGCACTTGGAAGAGATCTACAGGTTATAAAGGGAAGTTCATAGCAAGAATAAAAATGCATTATCTGTATTATCAGTAATCGTTTATTGCTTTTTTTTCTAAGTAGTTCTTAATAACATTACCATAAAGAAACAATTGAGGCTGGGTGTGTTGGCTCACGCCCATAATCCCAGCACCTTGGGAGGCCGAGGTGGGCGGGATCACTTGAAGTCATGAGTTTGAGACCATCCTGGCCAACATGGTAAACCCCTGTTTCCACTAAAAATACAAAAATTAGCTGGGGGTGGTGATGCACACCTGTAGTCCCAGCTACTCAGGAGGCTGAGGCAGGAGAATCACTTGAACCTGGGAGGCAGAGGTTTCAGTGAGCTGAGATCTTGCCACTGCACTCCAGCCTGGGTGACAGGCTAAGCAAGAGAGAGAGAGACTATGTCTCAAAAAAAAAAAAAAAAAAAAGCCAGGCATGGTGGCTCACACCTGTAATTCCAGCACTTTGGGAGGCTGAGGTGGGCGGACCACGAGGTCAGGAGATTGAGACCATCCTGGCTAACACGATGAAACCCCGTTTCTACTAAAAATATAAAAAATTAGCTGGGCGTGGTGGTGGCGCCTGTAGTCCCAGCTACTCGGGAAGCTGAGGCAGGAGAATGGCGTGAACCCGGGAGGCGGAGCTTGCAGTGAGCCGAGATCACACCACTGCACTCCAGCCTGGGCGACAGAGCAAGACTTCATCTCAAAAAAAAAAAAAAAAAAGAAACAATTGAAGGCTACAAATAGTCAATATTAAGTCTCTTGAAAAAATCTATGGCCAAAGAGATACCTGCGTGCTTGGGTCCAAAAAAGCGAAGCGAGGCTTGCATGATCTTGGCAGTTCTGAGGCCAGCTCTGAGTCTTTGCTGTCATTGTCACGTGACCCTTTCCAATCACACTTCTTCCTACCCATGGCTGAGTTTGTTGTGAAAGGACAGACTTCCTTCAGCCATGTTTGGCTCCTTTACTAATTCTTGTCTCTTGCAACATTCTTAGTAATCACATAATTCTGAATTCTTTATGTAAAAAACTGCCTGTTTTAAGCCTCAGCAAAGACCAATGTCAAAAGAAAGATGTCTGTATTATGGGAACCATTACAGCCCCAATAGATCCGGTGGCTGGACACGCACTTTCTGCCCATGAAGCAGCCTGTGAGGGGCCTCCATCTCGTGATGCACCAAGATGCTACAGGCACTGAAACACCGGCTTTTGGGTGCACACTTTATACCCACATAAACCAGAGAATGGATTTCCAAACCTCCAGAAAAAAGAAGTCAGGGGAGTGAAACGCAGAGACCAGGAGCTCAACCTACTGCCCCATCACACTTGACTCTTTGCCCAGCAGAAGCGTCAGGAGTTCCGGTGGATTCAATGTTCCTATCAACGGTGAGCCACTTCAGGGCAAAGCCAAACGCAGCCTAGAACCGCACAAGGTCAGGCACTAGACATAGGGTAGGATCCATGTTACTCTTTGCAGCACAGGGTGACGCACTCTCTACCAAACGCGTGAGTCATTCATTCGGAAAGAGATGAAAGATCATGGAACCGTGAACTAATCCTGAATATAACGTTTCCATTTACTTCCCCCGCACTTAACATCTTCCCAGTATCCCGTCGTGGCTGAGTTCACGTTTTTGCCGTGTGCTGCTGGTATCCCGCCTGCACGCGTCTGGAGGACAGGGGCATGCCAGGCCCAGGGCTTCCTGAGGGACCTGGCCGTCCTCAGCCACAGCCGGCTGATGGACACCATAGTGAAGAATCCGACGGGTCTCTGTGACAATGTCTCAGGGCCAGGGTGAGGAGCATCTGCTTTCCACTGTGCCAGGGAAGAAAGGGAGTGCTGGCTTGCAGAGACTTATGGCTAAAACTACTAGAAGACAGGTTTTATGAACTGCCTCTGAATTTATTTGTATTATGCTGTTTTCATAATTAAAAGAAAAGCTTGTAACAGTTTCCTCATTTATAAATTCCATATTTCGATACAAGCAAAACACTTGTGGAGGTTCTGGAGTCCTTCGGTGTGCAACGCATCTGTCATTTCAAGACAGAGACCAAAGAAAAGTGGAGGAACGTTTGGGCGAAGTTACAGTGAAAAGCTCCTGATGGGTGTGGTGGCCACGCCCCAAGTTCCAGCTACTCGGGAGGCTGAGGCAGGAGGATTACTTGAGCTCAGGAGTTCAACACCAGCCTCAGCAACATAGCAAGACTCCATCTCTTGGAAAAAAATACCAAAAAAAGTTCCCAGTGATAAAAGTAATGTGCCACGTGGAGGGGAACACTTTCCGCTAATCTAAGGGAACAAATCCCGGGTTTTAATCCCATGGACACGAAAAAGTGTCATCTTTACTAACAACATTCTTACCTATTAGTTAAATCAGAGATGTGTCCTGGGTGTAGACATGACCAGGGACAGGAGGATCGGGGGACTCTCATTCTTGTTGCCTGACTTTAAAGGGTTGCGAAGTTTTTCAACAAAAATACTCACCGACAATATCTCCCCAACACCAAGCTCCTGCAGGACAGAACGGCATTTGGGTGGCAGACATGGCTGAGAACGGGAAGGAGAAGGGCCTGACCTCATTGCAAGGCCGTCTGCATTAAAGAGGCCAATTTCTGAACACAAGGCAAGTGGCCAGGGAATGCAGCTTGACATTTACAAACCTACTCGCCAGCCTTTGTTCTCAGTGCCAGGGCACCCGGGTAAGCAAGTCTTCCTTCCCAGCACCGCGGACACTTCTGAAAAGACCCGCCATTGCTTCAGAAAGGACGCTTCGCAGTGTGGCGAGAGGGGAGAGGCACACAGACCATCCCACACAGCTGGCTCAGCATTTAGCAATAACATAAAATGTGTGAGACGGATTGTCATTCGCTCCAAAAACGTGTTGAGCACCGAATGGACGCTGACCACATCACTGGACACGGCAGAGGGAGCAAAGCATAAAGAGAAAGGCCACACACCGAAGCCATGATGGACGGTGAGAAAATGTAAATCTTAAGCTTATGGACTACGTCCTGGCACACACGATTTTCATAACAGTCATTAACTCCCAGGGTAACCCTGCAGGGTGTTTCAGATAAAAAAGTTTAAAATAGCTTTATCTGAGTTATATGATTTTAAAAGCCAGCAACTGAAGAAATGTCCAGAAAGTCTTGGTTAAATAAAAAACACTTAAGTGGCACAGAGGCAGGAGCAGGAATCCCGAAGCCGGTGCGTCCGGGGAGCTCACCTCCGGAGGAGACAATTGAATGAGCAGAATGCGGGCGGCCGCAGCCCTGAGGCGGGGGCGGGGGGCATCCTCACCGCTGCTGAATCTGTGCAGGACCCTGGGGCCCCTTCTCCCCGCACACCCTGCACCTGCACAGAAATTCATAAACACAAAAGCAAGCACTCCAGTGTGTGTGTCTTTCTTTCTCCTACTAAATGGGAACGTGCTAGAGCGTGGTCTAAATTATCTGCATCCCCAAACAGAGGACAGTCTCCAGGGCTCAGGTAGGGTCAGCCTCGGGCTCTCAGGCAGGCACAGAGAGCTTGGGGCCTCGGTTGTTTGTAAAGACTCTGCTGCAACCAAACTCACCAGCAGAGGACAGGCTGCAGGAGGCTGCGAGGGGCAAGGAGAGCCCACACTGAGGAGACCACAGGCTGGTCCCAGGGGACCAAGATGGGAGCTCGTCCTCAGAAACAGTGCCCAGGGCTCGAGAGGCCCAGGTTACCGTCTTCTCTGCTACTAGGAGACAAGATCCTTTCCTGCACCATAGGCCGACAGGGGCCAGCTCAGCGATGACTAAGTACAGAAGAGTGTGCTGCAGGAGCGACATTTAATTCTCAACAAGAGCACCTGGAGGATACCAGGAGGAGCATCACAGACAGGAAAAATTATGAGCAGTGAAGGGCAGCCCAAAACAATAACAGCAACTTCTCTTCCTCAGACACCCTTGAGAGTTACGTCAATAACCACTGCTCGGTTATATTTTACAGAAAGCCTTTCTAAATTAAAATATGGTGCGATCCACTTAAACCCTACTGGGCTGAACTCACACATATGTATCATATTGACCCCTGAATTGATCAGACATTGATGCTGAAACCACCCACAGTTTAAAGCATGGCTGGAGGCTGGAGATCTGACCCAGCTTTAAAGAAAGCTGGTGGCTTCGGGCAAGCAGTCACACCGCGCGGGGCAGCCCGTTCTTTGTTTCCAGCAGGGACCAACGAATCCGTGAGGCCGAGCTAGTTCCTCTGTCAGGAAGCTCCACATGGCTGGATAAATAAATTTTTTATTGAAAAAGTAATTGGAAAGATGTTTACCCTAATCAGATTTCCAATGTTTCACTTTTTCATGGTAAAGATCCCAGCTATCCAAATAAATGGCACTCAGAGCACCCACATCTCCTGGTGGTCTCGGCCCTGTGTCAGCATTTCAAATATTCACATCCATAGCAAGACACGAGAAGCAGGAAGGAGAGGAAAGAGGAATCAGAGAGGTGTGCCCCAGCATGCGGGCACAGCTGGCACATTCAGAGACGGTCTCTGAATTGCAGATTTCAGAGGTTGTTTAGCACAGATGTCCTTTTTATCATTTGAAACCTAAGGAACAGAGAGCGCACAGGGCTTGCCAGTCGTTGCCTACCTAGTCGGTGAGAGACCCAGGAGCAGAACCTGCAATCCTGGTGTCCTGACACTGCCTTGTTCTATGTGCTGCCCTTCAGGGACTGAGGCAATCCCGTGATTTCTCACGTGGCAGGTTCTCAGCCCCACGCCTTCCACCATGACCTGAGGCCCAGCTGGTCTCTAAGAACGCACTGCGTTATGCGGCCGCTCAGGGACTAAAGGATGTTGAGACTTTAAAATACTGTGGCTGCGGGAACCAGGAGATGATGCCAGGCTGGGTGTCAGAACAGAGGGAAAAGCCATCCCTGTTAGCCACCTTGGCACGCTCTTGAGTTTCCTGAAGCAGATTTTCCTAACCTGACATTTTGGAGACGGCGGGACGGGTTTCTCGCAATAATCCCTCATCTGCCATTGAGGCGCTGAGCTCTTGTCTTCCTTCCCGGTGTGTGTACCGCTAGCTCTGCACCAGTTCCACCCACTCGCCAAAAAGTCCATCTAAATCCGTCCATGCTTATTTTTAATTTAACCTTAATCCTGCAGGATCAGGAGAGGGGCAGGCAATCCAGTTTACACAAGGGAGGCGAGCGGCTGCTGGGGAGGCCTGGCCTGAAAACGCCCCCACCTCTTGCCCCAGAATGGAGCCTCCAGATACATTCAACTCAAACCACATCCCATTCCTCTCTCGTGAGAACTCATCTGGTCACAGAGCAATTGCCGAGTGCAGACTCTGTGTGTGACACACACTGCTGCTTTCTGAGGAACACACAGATGAATACAACAGTCCCCACGGGCAGGTTTAGCAGGGAAGAAGCACGGTCACCGAAGTCCAAAAAAGCAGGCTGGAGTCCATGCGCCGTGCTGAACAGGCCAGGAGCCGAGGGCAGGTCACTCAGTTCCCTTTCTCTCAGGGAGCTTTCAGCTCAGGAGAATAAACGAGGAGTATACACACACCATGTCCAAAGGCAATCTCAGTAACCACAACCAAAGGGGCTGGAGCCACTGCAGACCTCAGGGAAGGAGAAGCCCTTAGGCTGTGTGAGGCCTGCCTACAGTCACTGCGCGTGGGCGAGGAGGCGTGGCATGTCCGGCATTTCAGAGCCAATGGCATGCTAGAGGCCGCCAGGGAGGGGCAGCTCCTGGGCATAGCTGGTGCATGGGAAGAAGCCGAGGTCCATCCTGCAAAGGAGAGCTGAGGCCAGGTGGCACAGCAAAGCACAGAGCAACACACAGCTGGGCTCTTCTCAGTGCAAAACAGGCAAGCCGAAGCTCTCAAGTGAGTCAGCGAACCACCAACGTGGCATTACAGGAGGATGAACAGGGCAGTGCAAGGCGACCTGGGGGCAGGAGTACTGAGCACATGGAACACGCGTAAGGCAGGTCAGGCAAGAGGCAGGAAGAGCCAGAATGGGGCCAAAGGATTCAGAGAAACAGGGACAGGAGGCCCAATGGTTATAGAAGATGGCCAAGAATGGTGCATACGCACTTTCTTCCAAGAACACTTTCTCTCTGTCTAGATAGAAATGCATACGTGAATAGACATATGTATACACATACACACAGGTCAGTACCATCCTTTCAACTTTTCTGTTTGTATATTTTCATCATAAAATATTGGGGAAATGGTGCCTTTTCATCTCTGCAACGTAAGAGCTCTATAACATCAGAAACTCTGCTTCTCTTACAGACCATGTAGAAACGTGGGGAAAAGTACTACATGCATCTATAAATCACCAGGTCCTGCTAACCACAGGCATCTCCTCTTGGTCCTCATGTTACATTTTCTTAGACTTAAGTTTTCTTCATAGCAGGGGAACATGACGTGACTCTGAAAACTTGAATGATGTATTTTAAGGTGAGTAAGTTACACAGGAATAATGTAAGTGCCCATATCCCTATCATCGTCACTATTGCCATCATCACCATCAATAAGCATCATAATCATATCATCCCACCAGCACCATCATCACCATCACTATCATCATCAATCACATCACCACTACCACCATCACCACNCACAATCATTATCATCATCATATCATCACCGTCACCATCATCACCATTATCACTGCCACCATTGTCATCATCAACATCACTATCATCATCATCGCCATCATCACCATCACCATTATCATCATTGTCGTCAGCATCTCCATCTGACTCGTGGCCCTGGAACTCCTCCTTTATCCCTTCAGTTGGGCATCTCCCATTATTTCTCCAGCCATCTCCAGTCTCGATTCTCTGTGCCATCTTCCTCTACATGTTCAGCCCTCTCTGCTGCACCGGTGGCCAACTCTCACTCAGACACCACATGTTCTGTCCTGTCTTCCTTCCTTTCATGGCTCTTTGTGCTTATCTCAC
Source organism: Theropithecus gelada (assembly GCF_003255815.1). Lineage (NCBI taxonomy): Eukaryota > Metazoa > Chordata > Mammalia > Primates > Cercopithecidae > Theropithecus > Theropithecus gelada. Next base: position 182,017,806 of record NC_037670.1, read on the forward strand.
CTCCTGAACTGCTGCATAAGCATCCATAGGCCTGAAACCAGGACTTACTCTTTTGAACCGACCCTCAGCTGATCCTTGAGTTAAGTTCCTTGAGGAACTCAGCCCAACATTATATTTTTCCATGGCACCAGCCTCACAGCTGATCCCACAGGGTCCTCAAAGAATGCAACCTGAGACTGGGTGTGGGGGCTCACACCTGTAATCCCAGCACTTTGGGAGGCCAAGGCGGGTGGATCACCTGAGGCCAGGGGTTCAAGACCAGCCTGGCCAACATGGTGAAACCCTGTCTCTACTAAAAAATACAAAAAATGAGCTGGGCATAGTGGTGGGTGCCTAGAATCCCAGCTACTGGGGAGGTTGAGGCAGAAGAATTGCTTGAACCTAGGAGGCAGAGGTTGTAGTGAACCAAGATCACACCATTGCACTCCAACCTGGGCGACACAGCAAGATTCCGTCTCAAAAAAAAAAAAAAAAAAAAGCAACCTGATAGAAGTTTGGTGCTCCGTACTCTCTGTACTCTGTACAATGTAGCTATTACCTTTGATTCCCATAGGAGTTGAAAGAGGCAGGGAATGATGCAGGCACACATTAATTCACTGCTAGTGACCCCCATTTTATTAGGAAAGAAATAAAATACAGGTAGGGCACATCGTGATTTATATAACAAGCATGTTCCTGAAAAGGAACATCTAAGTCAGAATGCTTTTGAAGTGGCCTCAGAAAGGTTACTCTTTAAAACACTGTTATTAGAATTACTTTAAAGAGTGAAAATATTCAGGGAATGCAGGCTTTTGTAGATTATTCATGTTCTAAAGTGATCAGGCTTATATTTTTACCTTCTATTAGAATCAATGAAAAACATAATTCATAATTCTACTAAGCTACAATTGGAGAATATCTCGGGTGCAATTTTCGTTCACAAGTGTCCTCCAGATTTACCAGTGAAAACAGTCACAGCAACCTCGATGCCTAACTTCTACTGATTCCCATGTGCAGAGCCTCAAGCCAACCCCCTCTGGAAACTCCGCCAGCTGTTCTTACAAGTCTTCCAGGCATCCGGTTCTCTCTGAGCTTCCCCAAGACACATGAGCCACCCGGCTTGCATCCCACGGCCTCCCAGCTTCCCTCAGCTGCACATCCTCCCAGGTGCCAGGAGTGCAGCTCGGGCCCCGCTCTCCCCGGTCACATTGAGCTCTGTGCTGGGGTGGGTAGGGGAAGGCCTCCTTCTCTGCAGAAGACTCAGGCCAGGCCAGATTCCCACACCATTCGGTCCCCTACAAGACTCTTCCATGCCAGTCTCCAGCTCCTCAAGTACCTGCCCACCAAGAAAATAAGTCCTGTGCCTTCCTCTGTGCACAGCTCTTCATACAAAGGGACACCTGAAGCACAGAGGCCTCAGCAGCCCCGTCTGGGTGCTGGCTGCACAGGAGCTTCCACTCCCTTCCGTGCTCCACTCAGGGATGCTCGCCTCTCCCACTGGAAGTGCCCTCCCCGTGGCAGGAGTGAGGGGCACCGAGACAACAGCCGCCTGGAGTGGGAGGTCAACCGGGGTATGCCATGGGGGTGGAGACACCCCGGGGATTTCTTCCTCCTTTGCCAGTCTCTGGCCAAAAGATGAAATGCAGAGATGTGGTGCGCAGATCTGAGAAGCCACAGAAGCTGGCAGTGCCCGTGGGCGGCATCTGCAGGGGGCGTCTGTTGGGAGTGTGGAGGGCACTGTGCTGTCCCCAAGGGGTCCCATCGAGCACAGAGCAGCGTCAGCCAGCTCTCAGCAGCCTCACTTGGTGGACCTCACATGTCTGCCTCGTGTCAGGTGCACCAGGGTTCCTGGCTGATTAGCACCAAGGAGGGCGAAAGCAGGCCCTCTGCAGTAGCTGTGTGTGTGTGTCTGTCTGTCTGTCTGTCTCGGGAAGCTGGAAAAGTGGCTGACTGAATTACGTCCATGTCATGCTCCCCCGGCAAGCGCCCGCCACCTCCATCCTTTCCCATTTTGGTGACATGCAGCACGGATTACAAAGTGTCTCAGCTGGTAATACGTTCACTTCATTTTTTTTCACGTGTGTTTTTTATTCATTTCACAGATGAATCCAATTAGCATATCACTGTGACTGATTAAATATGCCTCATGTAAATTTACATGTCAAAATACACACTGTACTTAAACCAGTAGGTCCGGCTGCCAGGCATCTGTAAACAGCTTTGCAGGCTCGGCCAGCTCGAAACACAAAAGCTAAGATTTAAATGTGCAGTGACTACCTGGGAGAGAGCGAGGAAGAGGGAAAAGGTAGCGTTATCACGCATGACGGGAGGGAATGAATATAGACATTTGTCTCTCTTTGTCTCTGAAGGGAGAGCATTGACAAGAGAGTCCCCATCTGCATAGGAGGCTGCCACATCCAATTAGCTCACCAGGTGATGGAAATTTGGCCTCTGATCCAGAAAAGTCCCTGTGCACTAAAGTCAAGACTGTTTCAAAGAGATTATATTATCTTAGACAGCAGGATTAAATTAATATGGCAATGACTTCTACTAGAGGAAATTTTTGTGAAACGTGCTCATGTTTATTTGGCATTTTCCATCATAAGTGATCTTCTTTGATGTTCTATTCATTTGTTGATTCGTTTCCAACTTTCTTTTAGAAGGGAGCAAAGAAGCCCACGTATGAAAATTGGATTGTGAAAGTTAAAGACATAGACAGAAAGCCTTAATTAGATTCCTCCAGAAGCAGTGACTACTGGTTTTGTGGGTTATTGGGGGAAGTTCTTGAAATGAGGAAATAAAATTAAGTGTGGTTTGGCCACCAACAGCATCAGCACCAAAGGCTCCGGCCTCCTGGGGAAGCCTGAGTCTCCGCTGTGTGGACGGTAGATGGGGGCGGCCACTGCTTTGCCTTGTGGGGGCCACGGAGGAGTGCCCTTCGGATCTGTTGGAGACGCCTGGCCACAGCTCCCAGCCCCTTGGGGTCCATCACGTTCCCTCGAGGCCAGGCTCCACTCGGGCTGTTCCCAGCCTAGGACGAAGCTCCCTGGGCTACAGGGACAGCCCTCCCTGGCCAGTGTCACCCTTCTGCGATCTGCACCTCAGGGGCTCCTGCCGGGGTCTGAGGCTCTGCCGCCTTCCCCCTGCCCAAGCTGGCCCCCATCGATCTCACCCTGGCATCTGCTTCCCAAGCACCCGGCGGGCACATCCCCCAGAAGCACACTCAGTCTGTCTTAGTCCTGGGGAGGGACTTTTTTCAATTTCAAGTAATGTCAATAAAAGTGATTTTCATAAACTAACCTAGAGCAATTTTTATGGCTGGGGAGACACGGGCTTGCCTGGGAATTTCTGAGTGTGCCTTCATGGCTGGGCCATCTGCAGCTGGGAACCGAAAGGGGCTTTAAAAACGACTGACACTGTAGGAAAACCTCACAACTGGGGCAGATGAGCCGTAGTGACTGAGGGAGAAACACGAGCTGGATGAGAAACGAGGGCCTGTAGGCGCCGCTGGAGGGGCCCGGCATCGTCTCACAGCACAACGGACTCCGACGTGGCTCTGACTGTTTAATTAACGTGCAGCTAAAGATCACAGAAGAGGGGAAAACAGCCAGGCAAAGAAGGAAAAGGAAATCATTCAGGACCAGCTTTAGCTTCTGATTTTATGGGAAATTCGGAAGAGGAATGAATGCTATGACAAAATGGAAAGACAAATTTTCCTGGTATGTTTTATAAAAACACGTAAAGAGGTTCAATGGGTTTAATGTGGTACAAGGAGATGTATGTAAACGTGGCAGGCATTTCCCTGAAGCTGCGTGTAAATAAGCCATGGGACAGCCACTGTGGAAGATGCAGAGACCCCAGAGATGCAGAGACCCCAAAGATGCAGACCCCAGAGATGCAGAGACCCTAGAGATGCAGACCCCAGAGATGCAGAGACCCCAGAGAGCATGGGGGGCCTAGAGAGAAGTCACTACCAAACAGACTGTGGCTAACAGTTACTATTCTGATTTAGGGCCCATGTGAAGTTGGACTGTGCCTGTGGGGTGTGATGTAAACACAGTGCTCAGAAATGTCCCGTGCGTGGGCTGATTCGACTGTGCTCTCGTCCTGAGACCAAGAAGAAAACTGCTGAAGTCCCCCAGTGGGACAGGGTGGAGGACAGGACACTCCTCAGGAATGAAAGGCCACACCCTTTCTGCAGACACTCAACAAGACTTCTGTGTGGGATGAGGACAGAATAAGAGAGGAAGACACAAGGGAAAAACACACATTTACGGGCCGTTCTTGTCTGTGAGTCGAGTCTATGAAACATGCTGTGAGATTATTTTCTGCGATTGATTATTCATGCAACAAACACATCAGAACACCTTCATGTAGTCCGTGGGTGAGGCCTTGCAGGAAGCAGCCTCCTCTCCAGAATCTGGCGACCAGGAGAGGCACCTCGGCGGGTCCAGTAACGGGGGCGCACGCACCTCTCTGCCCGTCCCACACCTCCACACGGCTGCTCTCAGGCACCACAGCCTCCACCTACCCCAAACCAAGCCCTGCCCACAGTGTGCCCTGCAGCCTCGTCAGCCTCACCTTCCATGATCGCAGCCGACGTGCCTGGGGGCACAGGCACCATTCATTCCTGACTCTTCCCATCAGTCCAATCCATCACCAAATCCCACTGATGGCACCTCCAAGACACCTGCAGACTCTGCAGCGCGCACACCAGTGCCTGTGGTCAGGCCAGGTGGCCTCTGCCTGCTCCCTGTCCTTCATGCTCTGCCCAGCCGTCCCCTTCACTGCAGTCAGAGCAACACTTCTAACGGGGCCCTGTTCCAGACCCCACTGTCTGTGGATGGAGCCCCGGCCAAGGCCCCTTCCTCTCTGTCTGGTTCTTGTGCTTTTTTCAGTCTGGAATCTTTGGAGGCTCTTGCTCTGCTCTAATGCAGACCTTCTCCCACACACTCCCTCCACCTGGAAGCTCCTCCTGCCTTCGTATTAGCCTCGGTAACTCCCTCAGGTCCTGCTAATCTCGCCTCAAAGGTCACCTCCACCAAGGAGTGTCACCCTGCCCCTCGACAAGGTCAGATCTCCTTAGTGGATGCCCCGAGCCATCACAGCGGGGCTACCCAAGCACTCCCCGGGGCCTCACCCAGACAGCGGCCGGGAGCAGGCGGGCACACCCGGCTTGTTCTCTGTCCCCAGGGGGGCGGCAGGCACTGGATTCGGTGCTGAAACAGTGGGTGCTCTCTCAGTCCTCCCATGAGCCCAGGGGAAAGTGTTGGGAAAAACACATCTACAAAAGTCACTTTTGCGTGCATTTTCCAACAGAACGAAATACTTCTATGTGCCTGGGTTTAGGATGGGCAGGAGAAGCCCCTGAAAGGGTGCTCGGTTCGACGATGGGACGTTGTCGTGTGCACCCCGTCACCGGCCACAGCAGACCCATTCTCCACAAAGCTCGGTCAGCTGCTGGAGCAGGACTGTGCTGACTCCTGCTGCTGCTTCTCCAGTCTCTGGTGAGGCCTATTTCTTACAGCTACATTTTGCCAACACTGCTTTTGAGTGATTCTTGCTCAGTGCCTACAATCAGCACAGCAGGACAGTGGCTCTCCCTGGCAGCGCCTCTCGCTGACCCCCTTCTCGCTGACAGAAGCTACTCGTTAAGTCCCACGCATCATCCCAGGTGAGGGGACGGTGAGTGGCTGCCCAGCATGGTGGAAGCAGGTGCAGCTATGCTGCCCACGTTGGGACACGGGCTCTGCTCACCAGCTGTGCCACCCACATCGGGATGCGTGTTCCACTCACAGCATTCCAGGCTCACAACGTCGTCCTTATCGGATGATCAGGCACCTCGGATGTGTCCATCAAGCTTTTAAAATTCACAAACAAAAACAAAAGATGCACCAGACCCACCCAGCGACCCCGAGGTCACGCCCTCTGTGGTTATTGGCAACTTGGGCCGCTGCCCAGCTCCTGATTCTACTCAGCACCCGTGGGCACGGGAGCATCTACCATCAATCCTTTGAATTCTATTCTATGATAAATACAGAAATGACCCTTAACCCACCTTTCCCTCCTTTTTGCTGCTTTTTCCTATCGACGCCTGCCCAGCCCATCTGCCTCTCGGCAACCACAGAACGAACCAGAAACTTTGCTCTTCTGCTGTGCCTGCAGGAAACTGAATCTCCCGACAGCCTCACACGACTCTTCTGCTAGAACCGTCAAACTTGGGGAAAAACATGATTTGAGATGAACTTCCACATAACAGGCAGCAAAGCCCAATGACGACGGTTCTTTCAGGACAAGCATTTGGATTCCATAACACAGTCAGTCACAGACTGAGCAGGTGCACCCGAGGAAGATCCCCTGCAGTCTCGCCTGCCAGCCCCACAACTGAGTTCTGGATTCTTTCTTGGCCTGTGTCTGGGAGACACACGTAACACTGTGGCCTGGAGTGGGTGAGGCAGACGGCCGTCCACCCTCCCCTCCTGAGCAAAGGGAAGCGGGTGCATGGAGGTCCCCCAGAGCGCCCAGGCCCCGCTTCCCCATGAGGAAAAGGAGCACAGTAAAGTCTCCAAGAACCCAGCCTCAGCACCCCGCTGCTCCCCAAGCGTGGCTGCTTGGGGCCCCTCATCTGCCTCCATCTGCCGCGTCCGTCTGCACAAGGTCCACAGCGGCAGCCAGACCACACATGGAAAGACACGCGGCGAACGCTTCCAAGGAACACGGGCCGTGAAGGAGTTAAAGTCCTCAGATCTACGGACACGACATCTTTTTCTCCTTGTTTCCTGCTGATCTGTTTAACGGGAAAGTCTCCCTCCCCACAACCCACAGAGAGAACGCTTCCTTAGTTGCTGGCTTTGCAAATAGTTACCTAGAAATAAGTACAACGATCTATTGTAAGTAAATCTGCATAAAGAAGAGTTTCCTTTTCTTCCGTGGAAACCTAGCCACTCACTGCAGAATCGCCACACTCCATCTGCGCACGGCGACACATCACTGCAGGGCAGAAACGCCCCGTCTCCCGTGCGGCCCGCAGCGGCCGCCATCACGGGTCTCGCCGGCTCGCCCTGTGTGTAGCCGGCTTTCTCCCGAGCTCCCGAGGCTGTGGCCGCACCGCTCGTCTCTGCCTGTCTGCACGAGGCCGCTCCCTGTGTCTGTGCCTTCTCGAGGTGTTCCCCTCTTCTTCTAAGGACACAGTCACGTTGGATTGGGACCCACCCTCATGCAGTCTGACCTCCTCTTAATGACATCTGCAAAGATCCTAATTCCAAATAAGGCCACATCCACAGGTAGCAGGGGTTAGGTCTTGACCACAACTTTCTGGAGGTCTCATTATCCCCACAGCAGGCATCACCCAGCGATGGTTGACAGAGCGTCCACCGCACACCAGGCAGCCTGCTAGAGACATTGCATTCATTACCTTTGCATATTTATGAACATGAAAGGTTTTGCAAAGCGATGAACGGCATGGAAAGAGGCCGCGTCGGCCCTGCTAAGAAGGACGGCCTGGAGGGATGAAGAAGGACCTTTCAAGGCTTTTTGTTTGAACCGAAAGTTTCCTTTATTAAGTTATTTTATAAAGTGAGCTTGTATCAAGGCTGAGCTTTCAGCGCAGTATTTATGAGCTGCATTTCTTTCAAAACATTCTATCAAACTGACATTTCCTTAAATCAAACTGACCTTCCAAAATACGGAATAAATCAGGTGGTTTAACTCTACTGACTAAAGCGTGTTTTCCCCAACCCTGAGACAGGTGGCTTTGTCCCTGTCGCTCAGCCACCAGCTCAGTGACGGGTGGTCGTGGCAGAGCGGGCAGTCGTCGGGCGATGAGTGATTACGATTATCTGTCGCGATGCAAATTAAAGGGACAAGCCCAGCCAAGCTGCTCTGCTCAGAGTGTTCGTCCCGCCTCTGCAATTACTGACGTGCACAAAGGACCCAGGGACCACTTGAAACAAGGAGAGGACTGAGTCCACGCAGGGATGAAGCCACAGGCACGGTCCCCACGCGTGTGACGGGGGGACTGAGTCCACGCAGGGATGAAGACACAGGCACGGTCCCCACGCTCTTGACAGCCACCCTGCAACCCACCTGCCCCAGACACCTGTTCTGGGGGAATCTCTCCCGTCCACGTGCTGCTGTGGCTCAGAACTCAGGCACAAAACAAGCGCCTGGCAGAGAAACGGACTGTGCCACCAATGCACTCGGTGCTGAACCATCATTCGGGAGAGATCGGCCGCCGCTGTGGCCCCCGGGGCTGCAGTGTAAACAGTCGTGGTGGCCAAGTGGTGTCCACAATTACGTGTGTTGTCCGTGGGCACACTGCCTGTGGACGGAGGAAGCCTGTGGCTCCGGGGTTGTTATTTAAGTGCCACTGCCCGTGGCCCAAGAGCCGTAGCTGAGACGCAATGGGAGTGTCCTTCGTCACTGGTCCCCAGGACCACACCGGAAGGACCTGACAATGATCCTGATGAGACGGTTGTTAACCTGTCAAAGCATCAAGACAAAACATCACACAAGCCGCTCTGAGCAGGAACCCACTAGTGACAGCGCCCTTCGATCCATGTGGAAGCACGTAACGCCACTTTTTTGATGAGCAGAAATGGCAGTTAATAATTTAAGGCAAAAAATGAACACAATCCAGTATGACAGCTGTTGCCCAACCAGAGGGAGTGCCCATGCATGGTGCCCCATGAAGGCGGAGTTGGCATGAGCACGGCCACGGTCCTGCTGCCAGAGTGACCTCATTCCATGGGGGTGAGCATCTCGCACCTTGGTGTGGAAGCCCAGGCCCCAGGCCGACTTCTGCAACAGCCTCAGTACAGCGACGGGGCGACAGCCATGGCACGGAGCACCCAGCACACAGTTATCCAAGGTGGCCTCGCATCAGCTCACAGTGGAGCGTCGGCCCAGTTCACAGATAGAAGAAACGAGGCTGGAGGAGACCAATGTGTCCAACATCACACGGAAGTCAAGGCGGTGGGACTGAAACTCAGTCCTGTGGACACCAGCCAGGGCTGCAGGTGCTGGCTCTGTTCCTGCTGTAACACTCGAGGCACACGTGTCCACCTGTTGGGGGGGGCCCTACAGTTTTCCAGTAACACTCGATGCACACGTGTGCACGTGTGTGGCGGGCTCTGCAGTTTCCCAGGCACTGTCAGTGGCAGGTCAGGGAATGGGGTGCCCTACACAGTTTCCAGAAGGCAACCATGACAAAACCTAATACCACTGAGCTAATGACCATTCTGCACAGTTACACACGTGCGTATGTGCTCAGAAAGTGAGACACACACAGAGACACACAGTACACACACTCTCACACACACACAGTGAGACATGGGCTCACACAGCAAGACACACACACGTGCTCAGTGAGACACCACAATTCCACCAGCAGGGACCATCTCAGCAGAATGTGGCCATGCAGGGCCCTGTATCTGCTGCTAGAGGCGATGAGGTCCCAGCCTCCAAGTATAAACCTTCCCACATACAAGGAAAGAGAGAGACCTGGAGTGAATTCCACATAGTTCACCTAAAAAACAGGCACCCCAAGCAAGTTGGGGTTTAACCACATTGACTCTGGCAACTTGAACATGTACTGGGTGTCCAAGTCCAGGGGTCGGCAGCAGCTGGAGAGCTCGGGACACACACAGCATTCTCCTGGGTACTTCTCTCAGGACCTGCTACCCAGATGACCAAGACGAGGTGCCCAGGACAGCTGCAGCCCTCGGGACAACATGGGAGGTGCATGAGGGAGCTGTGGGGCCAGAGGCTGAGGCCACAGCCACGGGGGAGCCTGGGGAGCCCAGTGCCATGAGGTTGCTTGGACGCATCGGTCACGTGGGACACTGCCCCATGGTTTCCTGTCCAGCTATTTGCTGGAATCTGGCTAAAAAGACGGCCATCTACACACTGTGTCTGAGGGACGCCAAGGACTCCTTCCTCCCCAGATGCTCCTTTTTCTTCTCCTCAAGGCCTCCATCATCTCCCATTCACTGAAGCCCTCCCTGTGCCAGTGATTTCCAGAAGTTGACTGCAGGGGAGAAAAGAGAAAGGGTCACCTTCCCTACAACAGAACTGACTCCTGGTTCAACCCCATTCTCCTCCAAGTCACGGTATGGCTCTGTGATGACTGCCCTGGGCTGTCGGGTGTCCCTGGGGAAAGGAGTGCCAGGGCCTCCTCGGGACGGGGCACAGAGTGGCCAATTTTATGGATGACGGATGCTTCACCTGCTTCCAAAGGGGCTGCAGGCAGCTCAGGTATAAACACTCAGCTTCATAAAGACCAAGGCTGAGAAATAATCCAGGGGAAGGAAGGCAGAAAGGTGGTGCCGCACACCTGGTAACAGACGTAATCCGGCATTCCTCTGGGTGAGAGAAGCCAGGCAGGTGAGCACATAATCTGCAGCGAGATTCCCAGCTCCGGACGGGAGACGTGTGACACGGGAAGTGACTCCGACTGCCTGGTGGCCGGAACCATGTGGTTCACCAGGGACACCAACTTCTCTCCTGGCCCTGGGCCCCAAGATGGACTCAGGCGTGTTCTGGCTGAGAGACTTGGAGAAGCCTCCTCAGCAGCTCAGGTGAGTTTTCTCAGCGAGTTTCTTACCTCACACCCCTCATGAAAACCGAGGACATAAGATCACAGGGGAGTCCCGTAAGGTCTACTGAAGACTCACCCCAAAATGCAACGTGCAGAATTCTGCAATGAGCAGGGGCACGGTGCGCGCAATACGGGCCTCCAGAGGCAGCTGTGTTCTCATGGTCGTCTGACCAAGTCAGAGCCAAGTCTCAGGTCTGTGCCAAAGGGCCCTGGGCTAACGGGCTGTGGCCGGAAAGACAGTGGCTGGCGGGGCGGATGGAGCCAGCAGACCCGGCGGGAGGGCGGGGGCTGCCACCACCACACGGCCCCCACGGGTCAGATCAAGGTTTGTGTTTCACAACCAGTGGGCAATGAGTTGAGTCGTTCACTCAACTGACGCTCAGAACTCTTATTCATTTTCAGAACAATAAAGTCAAAACTCCACGAGGACCTTCAAAAAATAGCATATTCTGGATTTAATTACAGATAAAAGAAATCTGACTTCTATTAAAAGAGGAGAAATTGCATATTTAAAATGGGAATTACCCCAGAGCATGGGAACGGCACTGTCTTTCTGTGTTATTCTGGAATAGAAACTATGTGGCCATTCAATTCTTGAAGAAAATGTTTTTAAAAGGGAAGAGGTGGATGGGCAGGACTGCGTGCAGAGTTTCATTCAGGGAAAGGTCCTGCCCTGGCTCTCTAACCTTATGCAGGGACGGGCTTTCGTTCCCTGCCTCAGTTTACCTATGTGTCCCACGTCCCTCTGACATGAAGTTGTATGTTTCCATTTGTTTCCTCTGGAAATCACATAATAATGCTGCTTTGTTTCTCTAGCAAGGAACAGCTGTGAGCTTGGGGGTCTTCAGGCTTGGAGGCATCACACAAAAATAAGACTCCATCAGCAAGCGGGTGCGCCCCCTCTGCCTCCCTCTCCATTCCCAACCACCAGCCTGGGATGGCACCTTCCATGATGTGGATGAGTCCCCTCCGTTCAAGGCCTTCTCTAGAAACAGCCACCTTCTGGCTTCAGGATGAAACGAGGCTCTAAATATGGGCCGTACCCTATGGGGCTGCCAGGCTCAGGGCCAGGGCCGACAGGCACACCGACCTGCAGGGTGGCTACCCCAGGTTCTCTCTGGTGGTTTTGCCACAGAATGTGTTCTAAGCTGTGCTGTGCTGCTTCCTTTGCAAAACCTTCAACCACCTCCCAACTCTTCAGAATGCAAGGGCTCTGAGCGCTCAAAGGAACACAGCCTTTTCAGCTGGCATCACAAGAGGTTTACAAAATACCGTAGAGAAATTCCAAAACCAGGCACTGTGGAGAGACAGAAAGTAGTTTTCCCTACAGGAGAGCGTTAATGCTAAGATCAGCTTTAGCAAACACACACCTGAGTTGCGGCATCTCTCACCTGGTGAAGTCCCCTACGAATACATCCTTACCCAGATTGTACGCTTTATGGGGAAAGTAATAACGCCAAGGAGATGGCAAGGCTGGCAGGTGAGCCTGGACCTCAGGATGTGACACAAAGGACTGGTCCTCGTGACGTGAGCACATCCCTGGGACATAAGGGGTGGCTGAGGCCTCTGCAGCGAGAGCCCTCCCTCTGTGGGGCCCTAGGCCTGTCAAGCAGGAAATAAAGACAAAATCTTAAGCAGATTTTCAACCACCTTCCTTCAATATCAGCAAATCCCACAAAAATTATAGTAGGGAGTAGTTAGTTATAGGTTGAAAGCTCAGAGATGGGGAGAAAAATAGGCTATATTTTCCTGTTTTCCTGAAATTTCTCCTCTTACACCTAGCAGCTAAGCAGCCTGCTGCTGTAGTTACTGTCCACGTTGCCTCGGCCACAGGAGGGCTGAGGAGGTATGTTAGATGGGTGGAGGGTAAGTGTAGAGTTGAGATGAAATTCTTATTTCCACACATGTGATAACGCAATTGCCATGCTTTTCAGCGAAGCCTCCTCCCACACCCAGGGTGTCTCCTGAGGCAGACGGGCCGCTTCCAAGGCCTGCAGTCCTCTACCTCCCCTGCCACCGCTCCGGCCAGCAGGCGTTTGTGAGTGTCTACTGCAGAGGAGCTCCCGGCTGGCGGGGCCGGGGTTTGTCTCCAGGAGCTCTCGGGCTGCCGCTGTGAGTGGTGCTCGGCCCCAGTGCCATCAAGGTCCCTGGAGGCTGCTCCCAACGGCTTGCTGGCCTTGCCTCCAGGACGTGTTCTGAACCTGTGGGGTGGGGCCCAAGAGTCTGCATTTTTAATAACCTCCAGCTGATGCTCAGGGGCCCCGTTGGGAGAACCGCTGTTCTACAATCTTCAGAAAAGGTTTCTGTGAGGGGCTGCAGAGCGAATGTTGGAGGCTTCGTGGGCCAGGCAGTCTCCACCATGACCACGCAGCTCTGCCCGTGGGGAAAGCTGCCAGAGACGAGGCACGAAGGAGCGAGCGAGCACCGTTCCCACCAGCATACTGGGTCAGGCCGGGCCACGGGTTGCTTAGAATTTGGTGAGGCGGCAGGGTCAGGGCAGACGGGGTGGGGTCTGAGGATGGCTGCCGAGGCCCTTCCTGCGGGGTGGCACGGACCTTGCAGCTGGGAGTTGGCAGGACTGGGTATGGGGAAAGGACGGAGGAAGGCAGGCATGCTGGGCTGGAGGAAAGCCGGGCCCGGGTGGGCGCCACGACTTGGTGGGGGCCCAGGCTGTGCAGTCCCCCGGGGAGAGCGGCCCATGACAGCGGCCCTGACTGAGCACAGCAGGCTGGAGTGTGGGGACTCCATCCCTCGCTGTCCCTCACTGTCCCTGTCACTCCCTCAACATGAAGGAGAAAGCCAAGAAACAGCACAGGTGACTGTGTGATCGGGCCCACCGGGCTCTGAGCTTGCTGTCCCTGTGGGGTGCTCATGCTCATGGCAGCCGAGGGTATGGTGCAGTGCACAGGAGGCCCAGACCGCAGCTCCCACACCAGGACCATTAGGGACCCAGTGCAGTGGCTGGGCTGCAGCTGGGGCAGGAGCTGCTGGGGAGGTGGGTGCCCAGCACCATCCTTGCGCTCGGCACCATCTTTGCGCTCGGCACCATCTTTGCGCTCAGCACAACAGATGCAGCATCCCCAGGGAAGCATGGCCAGCACTGGCACAGCTTCACTTTAAAAACGCATCGTTAAACCCCACAAACCACTGGAACTGGGTGCCTATTGAATGTGAGCACTCAGCCCAAATCGTCACTGTGAAACTAAGATATCTACACCTGCTTCATTCTAAACAGAAATGCAGATCTCTCCAAGCAAGAAGCACCTTAAGCTCCTGCCACCAGCATTTGTTGGGAGATGTCATTTTGGTCGGTCAACAGCTGTGAAGCTGATGGGACTTTCGATTTGTATCATTTTATACCACGTGAGGAAATTGTGTAATTACTTTTGCCAACGACTTTTCATTCTTAACTTGGTTTCTCATGGTTTGCAACTGTAATAAGACAAGGTGTTGATAGAGTGCGAACCGTCTTCAAATTTAAAAGGTATAATTGTACATCCACCTTTAATCAGTGCTAAAATATCAACACAGATTAAAACTTCCCTTCCCGGCCGGGCGCGGTGGCTCAAGCCTGTAATCCCAGCACTTTGGGAGGCCGAGACGGGCGGATCACGAGGTCAGGAGATCGAGACCATCCTGGCTGACACGGTGAAACCCCGTCTCTACTAAAAAAATACAAAAAACTAGCCGGGCAAGGTGGCGGGCGCCTGTAGTCCCAGCTACTCGGGAGGCTGAGGCAGGAGAATGGCGTGAACCCGGGAGGCGGAGTTTGCAGTGAGCTGAGATCCGGCCACTGCACTCCAGCCTGGGCGACAGAGCGAGACTCCGTCTGAAAAAAAAAAAAAAAAAAAAAAAAAAAAAAAA
>NC_037670.1:182032341-182041886 GCF_003255815.1 Theropithecus gelada
AAAAAAAAAAAAAAAAAAAAAAAAAAAAAAAAAAAACTTCCCTTCCCAAGCTGCCTGCCAGAGGATGTGATAACCCTGCTGCCGACACCATCTTCACGTGCTCTCCGTAACCGTGGGATTTGCGTGATACAAATCATCGCATCTCGTTAGTGAAGCGGCCTCGTCTTGACATAGAAGACAGTCCAGTAAGGAGGGAGTAGCACTGCAAAAAGGTGTCTTAGTGCCGGATGTGGGTGGGTCTGATCAGCTCAAGATCTTCTCCCATTCTTTATTTAAACAAAATTTTTAGAGATAAGGTCTCGCTCTATCACCCAAGCTCAGAGGCTGTGGCATGGTCACAGGTCACCGCAGCCTGGAACTCCTGGGCTCAAGAGATCCTCCCACTTCATCTTCCTGTGTGGGACTTACAGGTGCACCACCATGCTTGGCTAAATTTTTAAATATTTTTGTGGAGATGGGGTCTTACTATGTTGCCCAGTCTGGTCTCAAACTGCTGGTAAGTGACCCTCCAGCCTTGGCCTCCCACAGTGCTGGGATGACAGGCATGGCCACCATGCCCCACCTCCTCCACTCTTTACTCCCCACAGTGCTAGGATGGCAGGCATGGCCACCATGCCCCACCTCCTCCATTCTTTACCCACGATTATTGCTATTCTTCTAACCCTATGAAATCCTACTGTCCGTCTGCAGCCAAGTAAAGAACACAACCAAAAAGAGAGTTCTTCGTGAGGATTTGCCGTGGCATCTTTCCCACTCCAGGCATTCGTGGGATGCCCAGGCACGCAAGGCCAATGGACATCTCAAGTGAGCAATGGCAACCAACGACTTATAAAGTGCTCAAACTTTACATTTTGCTCTCACATCAAATTATTTCCACTTCATTTGATCCTAATGCAGCCTCGTGGAGCGTAACTACTGGCCCTGGCTGACAGAGAAGGCACCTTGAAGTCTGGAAACAGTCAATGAGTTGTCCAAAGTCACAAAACAAGCAAGTAAAGCAAGTAGCCAGGAGGCTGCTGTGAACTCAAGTTCTGAACTCCAAGTTCCCTTTCTCCCCTCTTTCATTTCGCCAGCCTCAGCTGTTATGAGATGGCAAAGAACATCCAGGCAGGGCTGGAGAGGCTGACGCCTGACCTAGACTGGAGCCTAATCCATGGGGCACTGAATACGGCCAACACAGCAGACATCCAAAAGCAGGGACTGACCTAGAGTTAGGAGGCTCCATCACCGTCAGCTTCACTAGGTAAAGCAGCCAATTGCTGTGGAGGCGCTCGTGGTGATGGGGGCGCTTGTCGGGGGGGAGGCGCTCCTGGGGGGGGGAGGCGCTTGTGGCGGGGGAGGCGCTCGTGGTGAAGGAGGCGCTCCTGGTAGGGGAGATGCTCTTGGTAGGGGAGGTGCTCGTGGTGATGGAGGCGTTTGTGGGGGGGGAGGCGCTCCTGGTGGGGGAGGTGCTCGTGGCGGGGGAGGCGCTCGTGGCGGGGGAGGCGCTCGTGGTGATGGAGGCACTGGTGGCGGGGGAGGTGCTCCTGGTGGGGGAGGTGCTCATGGCGGGGGAGGTGCTCATGTAGGATCTAAATGCCATTCATTTGAACCCTTTTGGTTCTACTGACCAGCGTGCATTTAACCAACTCATCATCACCCAATGACTTTTTCCACTAATGCAAAAACCTAGAATGCCGTCCTGGCCAGTAAGTCAGAGGCCTGGTGGTTTGCAGCACCCTCCTTATTAAGAGTGACTACAGGGCCAGGGGACTCAGGTGCTACCCTTGCCGTGTGAATTAACAGGTAAATTTTCAAGAATGGGCCTTCAGAGCTTTGGCATTCCCATGCTGGGAGGAAAAGTGCAAAGAATCAGACGCAAGGCCCGAGAGCCCAGTGGCCTCGGGTGGGTGTTGACCAGGTAAGACCTGCCTGTGACAAGCGTCCCCAGCAGACCAGCTTCTGAGCAATTGTTTCCCACGTGCTGAATATCCTCGTGCTGGTCCCGAGTGCTCAGGGACCCATCCCTTCCCATCCCAGGCAGCTCTCAGTCCTGAGACTTCGCTGAACCTCCCCTGCCTTTCAACCAAGAGCTGCCTCTCCAGAGTCCTGGTGTCAGGAGGAACCTCCCCGGGCTCACCAAGCTGACGCTATGCTAGTCTGATCAACTGTGCACTCACAGAGCCACCAACTGCCAAGGGGGTTGTGCCACACACTTCAGCTGCTGTCTAGCCCTGTAGGGTCCCCAAAGCACAAAGAGACAAGGGGAGAGTTTCAGATGCCAATGGACTGGTGGAACATAATTTTTGAAATAGTTGAGCCTTTCAGAGTCTCTCAAGTCATAACATTTGGACAATTCATGTCTCAAGACCTGAGCTTGTCCCAAGGGGCCCGTAGGCATGGCAGAGCAGGGGAAACCCTCCGCCCTGCCCGAGATGGCCCAGGCTTGTGACCTAGTGTAGCTGCAGGGCAGGACTCCTGGGCTGACCATCAGGGACCCAGGCAGTGGCTCAGCTGCAGCTGGGGCAGGAGCTGCTGGGGAGGTGGGTGCCCAGCACCACCTTTGCACTCAGCACCACCTTTGCACTCAGCAACACCTTTGCACTCAGCACCATCTCTGCTCCTCTGCCCCTACTGCTTCTGTCAAGTTGCCATGGGAACTGGTATTGGTAGAAGAACTCCCTAGAAGTGGCTTCTGGCAGACATCGGCCTCCCCTCAGCGCAGGGACAGCCTGTGAGCTGCGGTTGCAGGAGGAGGGAGCGTGGTGGCACCCGTGTGCTGGCTGCAAGTCATGTCTCCAGGTGCCCGGGGGAGGGTGTGGGCCCACGCATTGTCTTCAGGGCCTCTCCCTGCAGGCTCCAAGTGCACCTTCCTCGGGCACCCCTTGTTTTCCTCCTTCAGGTCTCAAAGTGATGCCACGCCAAGCTGCTCTGCGGCACACAGCCCTGAATTAAAATGAGCCACTTTCTACTCAGGTATGAAGACACTGCCCTTTCTATGCGGAGGTGAGGGAAAGAGTGGAAACAGCATTCGCTTATGGACAAAGAGCAAAAGAAGAGGCTGTGAAAACAGACACGGTGGCCTCGCGTCGTGGAAAGACCAGGGCTTCAACACTCAGCAAAACAGAGCGCCAGACGGACAGCAGGCTCCTCCAGCAAAACCTGAGTCCTCGTCCCCCAGGCCCACAGCCCAGCGGCATCTCCGCCAGCAGACGCGGCTCCCCTGGGACTCCCGGCAAGTACAGCTCACCTCCAGTGGGCTAGGACGGCTACCACAGGAGGACACGCGTGTCCTGGCCACGGCCGCCGGCCATCCTGCTATCCTCCCATCAGTCTAACCCTACAGGGCCCAGGGCAGTGAAGAGAGAAACCCACGTGCAAGGAAGAGAAACACTTGGGAAACTCAGCAACTCCCACGGTGTGCTCCGTGACCCCCAAACAGCCAGCAGAACCCCCTCCTGCACATCCAGGGTGCAGGGCCTTCTGCTGGATTTCACCTCCCCCGGCAGCTGACTGCACCTGCATCAGAGCCTCTCCCCCGGATCTCTCTGTGGGGACGCTGGGCGTTCCGTGGAGAGAACAGCTGGGACCCCCTCGGCAGCCTCCCAGGCATCAGAGGGTGCAGGAAGGTGGCGGTGATTCACTGTTTCTAACAGGTCCTCTGGCCGCGGAAGCCTCCTGCACATGTGAAAGCCTACAGAGAATCCCACGCACTTCCAAACTCTCACTCGTGTTTTTCAGAAGTGGGTTTTACAAGTTTTGGTGCGTAAAGGTCTTAGTGAAATTTCTATGGGTGTTTACCTAGGCTGCCCCCAAACCCCAGCCAACTAGGGGTGAGCTCCCGCGGCCACCTGTAACAGTCGGTCCCTCGCAGTGCACGTGCTGATGCGGTTCCTGAGGTGGAGGGGAAGCTGGAGGGCCCCAGGGGCCCTTCTCCCTGCGCAGGGTGTGAATTCTAAATGAACCTGAATGTGAGGACGAAATGGAACCTGCTCTCCCCAGCAGTGAGTTGGAGGTGGGACCAGGCGCTCCCCAGCAGTGAGTTGGAGGGGGGCCAGGCGCTCCCCAGCAGTGAGTTGGAGGGGGGCCAGGCGTTCCCCAGCAGTGAGTTGGAGGGGGGCCAGGCGCTCCCCAGCAGTGAGTTGGAGGGGGGCCAGGCGCTCCCCAGCAGTGAGTTGGAGGGGGGCCAGGCGCTCCCCAGCAGTGAGTTGGGGGGGGCCAGGTGCTCCCCAGCAGTGAGTTGGAGGGGGGCCAGGCGCTCCCCAGCAGTGAGTTGGAGGTGGGACCAGGCGCCACCCTCTTCCAGCAGGATCAGCATTGCTTGGTCATTTGCAGGTGAGAACGAGCTGCTCCCATTAACCGTGTTTCCAGTGCATAAACCCCCTCTGTATAAAAACGAACGCAGAAACGTGGCTGCCGAGCGAGGCGGTTTCCCAGCCTTTGTTTAGCAGCATCCTCGAGTGTCCCCCGAACGCGGCTCCTGGAGTTCCATGCGGGTAGCCCTGTCAATGATGGCGATGCAATTACTTTCCACCACAGTGTTGTCTGCGCTCGGGGTAAAGCCATGATGAAGGCGGCTTTCAGGACTTGTAATTACAGAGCCACGGGTGGCCTCTCTCCTCGCAGCTGGGAAGGTCAGCACAGGTCCTGGGTGCTGCCGGCCCCGAGCTCTACTCCTGCAAACGCTTGTCAAAATGCCAGAAGTAATTACCTGGCTGTTCAGAATGGAGTCACGGGGTGCAGCTCCGACCATCCGATTCCCTAAAGCCTCCGTCCAAACTGAAACTTGTTTAAAACCTCCTGGGCTGCAGCCACGGGGCACCTGCTCTTCGGCAGGCAGAGCCTCACCACAGTCCTTCCCTGTGCTCCGGTCGGCCGGTCCCTGCTGCAGCCCGGGGGAGGCGCTCCCATGCAGACAGTCCTCACCTGTGCTCCCACTGGCCGGTCTCTGCTGCAGCCCGGGGGAGGCGCTCCCAGGCAGACAGTCCTCACCTGTGCTCCCACTGGCCGGTCTCTGCTGCAGCCCGCGGGAGGCGCTCCCAGGCAGGCAGGAGTTCTTGTTCCGTGTCCAGCCCACGTGGCCCTGGACACAAGTGGGGCCTGGTTCACACACTGCAGCCCCTCGCCCACCCACCCCTGACACAGCAGGTCCAGCAGGGAGACGGGCCCTGGGCACTGAGCCTGCAGGGCCTGCTGTGCAGACCCTACCAGCCCCACCGGCCCACCCTTCCCACACTGCACCCTCCGCTCCTTCGTCTGTTTCTCCTGGAGGCTCCTCTTTTTAGTTACTCCTCATCGCCTGTGTCTGTGCCGCGAGTCCTAGAGCAGGAGGACAGCCTGGTGCTTCCCCCCAAGCCTCTCTCTCACCCTCCCTGGGTGACACCCCAGCCGGGCAAGCTGTGGGATCCTCAACCTTGTGGCTGTGGAGCGGCAGGGTGAGCGCGAGCCCTGCACCAGCCACAGCCAAAGCCCAGGAGCCCCCAGCCACGCGGATCCTGGTGGCAGCTCAGCTCCAACGAGGACATGACACATTGGCCCATGCACAGCGGAACGCGGGGCCACGCCGCCCAGGCCACACCTCCAGCCTCACCGCTCTGGTGCTGTTTCCTCAGCTGCGCCCTGGGGGTCTGGCGAAGGGGAGCGCTAGGATCCCCGTGTCTGGAAGACCCTCCAAGGACAGTGCAGGTCCTTGGAGAGTCACTTTCATCACTTTGACAGGTGTCTCATTCACCTGCACGTGGAGGCAATTTTCTCAGCAAGTGGCTTTTTTGAACATTTCCGAAGCATCCTCCTTCATTTCTAATAAGTGCAACTTCCTTTCCACACTCAAGACTCAGGAGTTCCTCTTGTCTTGTTCCAATCTCTTAATCATGAGGGTGGTACCGGAGCGTGGATGGGCTTCGGGCCTCACCAGCGCACAGCTCCACCCGGCGTGGCCTCCCTGGGGAGTGGGTGTGTGGGAGTGTGGATGGCTTCGGGCCCTACCAGCACACAGCTCCACCCGGTGTGGCCTCCCTGGGGAGCGGATGTGTGGGAGCGTGGATGGGCTTCGGGCCCCACCAGTGCACAGCTCCACCCAGCGTGGCCTCCCTGGGGAGCGGGTGTGTGGGAGCGTGGATGGCTTTGGGCCCCACCAGTGCACAGCTCCACCCGGCGTGGCCTCCCTGGGGAGCGGGTGTGTGGGAGTCAGATGAGGGATGTCTGCTGCTCGTGGACCAGTGCTGTGGTGAGCGCCCCTCCCCCTCCCCTAAGGCCACCTCAGCGGAGCTGAACCGACCAGCTGCAGCAAAATGCAGGCCAAGTCCTTCTTAGTGGCTGCTGAAGATGAAGTTCCCACACTAGGAAGAGTCCGATTCTGAATTCCCCTTGCCAGCCTCTTCCTGGCATGTCCTTGGCAACCTGGACCCCACACCCAGGCTGCACCCTTGACCCCACACCCAGGCTGCACCATGGACCCCACACCCAGGCTGCACACTGGACCCCACACCCAGGCTGCACCATGGACCCCACACCCAGGCTGCACCATTCTCGTTCCCCTCACCTTCAGTCCCTGAGACCCACACCAGTCCCTGTGCTCTGCCCAAAGGCCAGATTCTCTGTGAAGCCTCGTCTAAGCCCTGCCCTGCCCTCCCCGATGTGCCATCCACTGCCCCAAAGAGCTGCTGTCTAAGCAGCCCTGGCACCGCGGCGGGGGGTCCAGGAGGGCAGGGCCACTGACTTCCAGAGTGATATCACCTTAGGAAGGTGCGATGCATTGCCCAAGACAGAATCTGCACAGGGTGGACCAGACCATGAAGCACCGATGCCTGCCTGGGGTCGATGGTTCAGGCTGGCTGGATTGTAAGTATGTGTTACAGAGGAATTCACTTCACTTCGCCATTACGCTTTTCAAAATAAACACGTTTTGTCTGCTTTACCAGAGGCCAGAAGCCTGGGCAGCCCTTGCTCCAGCAGAGGCCTGTGGCTAACGCAGAACACCGCGGGATGTGGGGTCCAGGCCTCGGCAGAGTCCAGTTCCGAGCCGGGATTCAAGAGAGGCTCACAAGAGAGGAAGGGAGCCTCTCCCTCCATGTGGACACGCTACGTATGAGGCGCGAAACACAGAGCAGCATAGCAGTCACCACCCTGCTCTGACACTCACCTGCTTCACAAAGATGCTGAACAGGCAGAAGCAGGAGGACGTCACAGAAAGTCACCGTACCTCTGAATACAGAGGCGCTGCTACTGAAATGACACAGGGCGCCTCCCCAACAGGCTGAAAAACAATGGCAGCTGAATGCTGTGTCTTAGAGGCTGTCAGGTGGAGGATACTGAGGTCAAAGGGGAACCTGCTCAGGACAGGAGGCCTCATGAGCCTCACTCCACCACGCAAGGCTGAGTGCCAGAAACACACCCTCCATGGTGCCCGAGAGGGAATGCTTGAAGAAACAGCCTGAACTCAGCCTAAAGGAAACTCGGCCAAGCACGGAGGGGATTCCTGGCAATAAGCCGATAAACCACAGGCAGCCCCACAGGTCACCAGGCAGAGATCTCTGCAGACTGGGAGCCAGCAAAAGCAAACACTGTTTCTAAAGGATGATTAATTACCTTTTCTGTGAAAGGAGCAATACAAAAATTGATCAGAAATATACTATTTAAGAAGAAACTACCAAGGAAATGAAGAATAAAAAGGATTTTTCTGTTCTGCCAGTTCGACTACATAACTGAGCCACGGAGATTAGAAGTAGCTACCAGTCATTTCTACGTACTTTGTGGTAGAGTAAGTGCCTCCTTGAGCAAAACCCACTTATTTTTAATATTCACTAATACCCTGTGCTCATACCCAAGGTCATAAATTAGCAGAACTCCCAGGAAAGCATTGCCTAGGATAAAGAAGAGACGCTGAATAATGAAAAGCAGCTGCACTTCTCATTCGGCATCAATACCACATGATGTTTGATGGGGACTAGTGTGGGATTAACTACACCCCTATTCATTAGGTTTTGTATCATTTTGTATAAAATTAGCAAAATGAATGCCCTTTGAATTCTACCGCCAGGGTGATCTCCCTGCATTAATAACAGTAGAAGATGTCTGCAGCCTCCAGTCCTCAGGCCCTTGAGGGAACCAGACACAAGCAGCAACTGGGCTTCCAGGCAGCACCCAGCACTCCCAAGTAATTTCAACAGCAGGCTCTTGAGTTCCGTATGCTGATGACAAACACAGGCACCACCACACGTCCTTCCAAAGGTGTCCGCCCATCACCGTAGGGCATTTGTGATGACGCTATTAGGATTCCACATCACCTTTTAAAACTAGAAACCACAAGAAACTCCTTTTGAGTTTGAAACTCTTCCCTGCTATCATGTCAGCCTGTCTATGTCTCACCTGAAACTTGGTAAGAGGCTCCTCTTCACCGTGCTAAGCCCTTTCCCAAGGCCAATGGGCCAGTCACCGTGCTAAGTGCTTTCCCGAGGCCAACTGGCCAGTCACCGTGCTAAGCACTCTCCTGAGGCCGATGGGCCAGTCACCATGCTAAGCACTCTCCCAAGGCCAAATGGGCCAGCACCACACGTGGGCATGTCCACTGCCTAACTGCAAGATCTTTGTGGTCACAAAATTCATTTTTATAATCTCTTGGTTTTTTTGTTTTTTGTTTGTTTTTGAGACAGGGTCTCCCTCTGTGGTCCAGGCTGGAGTCCAGTGCTGCAATCTTGGCTCACTGCAATCTCTGCCTCTTGGGTTCAACCGATTCTCCCACCTCAGCCTCCCAAGTAGCTGAGATTACAGGTTCACGCCACCACATCCAGCTAATTTTTTTGTATTTTTAGTAGAGATGGGGTCTCACCATATTGGTCAGGCTGGTCTCGAACTCCCTACCTCAAGTGATCCACCCACCTTGGCCTCCTAAAGTGCTAGGTTTACAGGCGTGAGCCACTGTGCCCGGTCAATCTGTTTCTTATATAGCATCAGGCACATTCATGACACCATAGAATTATTCAAAAATAGTTAAAAAACTAATTCTTTAAAATTTTGCATGAATGTAAACAATTTTGCACACGTTCAACAAGCAAGAAACATTCTGACTTGCACAGCCACAGGAGTTAACATGGACGCACTGGTGCAAGTTAGCAAATTCAGGTGTTTAGAAAGTTGTCGATATGAGACACAAACTCAAACGTACATTTCCTGTGTGACTCCCCCTTGGTGCAGCACTTCGATAAATAACATGAACACATTAGAAATGACCGAGAGGCCGGGCGTGGTGGCTCAAGCCTGTAATCCCAGCACTTTGGGAGGCCGAGATGGGCGGATCACGAGGTCAGGAGATCGAGACCATCCTGGCGAACACAGTGAAACCCCGTCTCTACTAAGAAATACAAAAAATAGCCGGGCGAGATGGCGGGCGCCTGTAGTCCCAGCTACTCGGGAGGCTGAGGCCGGAGAATGGCGTGAATCCGGGAGGCGGAGCTTGCAGTGAGCTGAGATCCGGCCACTGCACTCCAGCCTGGGCTACATAGCGAGACTCCGTCTCAAAAAAAAAAAAAAAAAAAAAAAAAAAAAAAAAAAAAATTCTCTGGAATATA
>NC_037670.1:182041961-182058605 GCF_003255815.1 Theropithecus gelada
CCCCAAAAAAAAAAAAAAAAAAAAAAAAAAAAAAAAAAAGAAATGACCGAGAAACTACCTTTCAAATAATCAACCTCATTTTCTCTAGACAGCCATAAAATAAATCAAAGGTCCTCGTCTGTGAGTACATTGTTACGGTGTTTAAAAAGATAACAAGATTGCCATTCCTAGCATCCTTGAGGTCCAGCAAACCTAATTTCAGTGGCGTTGCTCCCCGGTACTGGAGAAACTGCCAATCATGGGATAATTATCAATGCATTTTTGCATAATACCTGATCATGGATTTGGTCTTAAATATCTCCAATAATCAATCCTGACGGGGAACTGGAGCAAGCAAAACAGATGCCGTGGAGGGAGGGAGCTCCGGCAGCCACGAGGTGCTGAAGCCGTTGCTGGGATCCCCATTCCTTCTTGCGCGGGAGTGTTTGGCATGGATCCCGCTGACTTTCTGCGCCGGGACCGCGCTGGACCACCCAGCTGGAGTAAGGATGTTGGGCTGCTTTACCGAGCTGCACCCCAGCTCCTCAAGCCTCACAGCAAAGTATGGCAACAAAATGAGACTGGGGGTTCAACTCTCCACGAACCTTACATCAGACTGCAGAAGTTTAGTGCAACTTTGCAAAGCATTGTATTTCAACCACAAATTCTCAGCCCCCTAAATCACCACCTTGAGCAAAGGAGTTACTGAGGGCACGAGGATATCCCATAAACAAATCCACAGCAGCCAAAACAGATAGGACCAGCGACGTGCTCTATCCCGTAGAACATGGCGGCTACTTCCCGCCTTGGGAAAACTCTCATGGGAAAAAGAAGCTTCCAAGTTTACAGGGCGCCAGTGCAGTGAGGCCTCAATCAATGAGAGCTAAGTATCGAAATCCCGAAACAAACCAGAGTATTCTGCGGCATTTTACACTGGGAAAAAAAAGACATAAATTTAAGCAAAAAAAAAAAAAAAAAAAAGTAAGTTCATAGATTTAGCAATCTAAAGGACTGGCTAAAAGCAGGAGTCATTTCCTGCTGTGGCTGGGTCCGTGGGTTCAGCCCCGTCTTATCAATGATTACAGACCGGGAGTGCCCTGGGCGCGGAGCGGCCCTAATGCACTGAAAGCCGCCAGGCTGAGGTTCTGTTACGCTTCCTGTGTTTTTCTTACTAGGCAGGAAGATTAAACAATACAAGAGTTTTCAACAAGCTAAAAAAAAAAAAAAAAGCCAGGTTGACGAAAATACAACATTGTGTCCACCACCCCATTTTGTTCTTCAAGACTCTGGTGAGTAAAGCGTAGTGTTTTTCACTTAATGACAATTATTAATCATATAACAAAGATCACTCAAGCTCTATCTGTAAGTACATCTCAAAAATGTGTGATTCGCAGTGCCCAGAACCCTGGGCTGTGAACAGTGAAACTGTCTGGAAGTCAGCCGGTTTTTATTGAAACCTCCCGGATCCTTTGTGGTACCTGCCCACCACAGTCAGGAGCAGGGCCAGTGTGTGCTCCTGGTCTGGTACAAAACAAAAAACCTCAAAGCAAAATTGCACGTGCTCTGCACACACTGGGGTTACTACAAACACGAAATCTTCCTTTTCTAAAAGCCGGACTTGTTCTCGGTCACTTGCAGCCCTGTGTGTCCTGCCTTCTATCTGAGACAGTTCCACGCATCAGGGCAACCCATCCCTCCCCAAACGGCGAAATCCCAGACGGCGCCCACGGACAGCCACATTGCCCTGCGACTGCCCCTCGTCCCCGTCACTACACACCAGCTTTCCACGGAAACTGTGACCTTCCTTTGGGTTGCTCCCCGTGGGTACTGTGAGTCTCTCTCTGCCCTGGCTGTGCGTGTACGTTTGCGTGCATGTGTGTGCGCGCACACGTGTGTGTGCATGTACACGTGTGTGTGGAAAGCACCTCACCTGTGGCCTTCTCCACATCCGCAGTGGTCACGTTCTGGACATTGGCGCCCACTTTGAAGGTCACTGCTGGTCCGAGAACCCTGGAAGGGATAATTTAAAATAAGTTCGTAACGAAGTCAATGTGCCACACTGCTTTTCTGAAAACGACATGGAAAACACTGGTGTGTTTTTAAAAACACAAATATCCGAGGCCACTGCGGCTCCAGGCACAAACTCCACTGGACATCGGTTTTCTTTCACACCATGACCTTTGTTTCCGTTTGCCAAGAATTCTGTTTTTGGGCTTCGCTTCTCCAAAACACACATCACAGTGTAATAGGCTATCCTAAAAAATTCATATCAGCCTCCAAACCCAACAGTAGCAAGCAGACATTCTAGCTAGGGAAAAAGAAAAGTTGTTATTGAAACAGATTTTAGTCTTTGGTGCCCAAGGGAGATGTATGAATCAAGAGCAGAGAGGAAAGAGACTAGTATTTTTAAAATTCTTTTGACAGGAACCATTTAAAAAACTACCAAAGTCATTAAGAACTACTCTGTATAAAAACAACTGGCAGGGAATTGCTAGACAGGAATTATCAAAATTGTCTGAAGCTTCCTAAATGCTATGTCAACCATAATTTTGAAAAAATACATTACTTTTTAAACCATCTAATTCATCTGAAGACCCCACATGCAGTAGGAACTGGTTATTGTGCCTACAGCCATCGCAAAATGAATTAGGAGTCCAGCGTCCGTTCCCAAAGACAGATGGACCGACCCCATGTCCACAGACAACAGCCGTAGACAGCTCTTCCCGGAACGGACCCCTTACATGTCTTCTAAGGAGTAAATCCCCAGAACCAACAGGAAATGCGAAGAGGACCCAATTGAGGTGGGAGACGGCAGCTAAGACTGTTGCCTCCTGGTCCCTGGGAGGTGCCTGCACTCCCATCTAAGCTGTTAAACTGTGGGTACCGTGTGGCCCAGGGTCGCTTGCTGTCCCCACTGCAGCCACACACCCTTGCTGACGGGTACAAGCCCAGCTGGTCAGAAGTGCCACAGGTTGGCCGCCTCCCCTCCCTCCCCTGCGCCCGCCTCCCCTCCCTCCCTCCACCACAGGCTCATCCCAAGGCAGCATATGACACCTAGGCCATGGACGTTGCACCCAAAATCCTTTCAACCTCACATGTATTTGTGATTCAAATATCTGCGCTCATGATACCTTAGTCCCAACCTCTGGTCTTCCTCCCTGGGATTTTTGCTCATTCTCCCGGCCAGGGGCAGCTCCCCCGTGTGCAAGCCCTTGGTGGAAGGGAGAGGGGACTGCTGTGCCATCGCGAGGCAGCACAGTTACCATCCTAACACCACGGCCATGGCTGAACATTCCACGTGGAAGTCTCAGCATCACTTTGAACTCAGCGAGGTCTGCCTTGAATCAGCGCCTGTTCTGAGGAGCAAACAGCGTTCTAACCTTACGGATATTCCCTTCGGCTTCCTTATACCAGAAATATCCAGCTAGTCACCAAATTCTGCGGAAACCCTTGGAAAACGCACCACATCCACCACTGTCTCTTGGTTCCCACTGTGATCCTTCTAGCCCAAGCCTGTGCCCTGTCACAGCAGAGCGGAGTGACTTCCTGCGTCCAGCTCTACTGCACACAAAATGTCCTTGGAAGTCGCCTCCAGGGCTGACCACAGAGCAGGAGCTGGTGTCTTCTCGAGCCCAGGTTAAAGTCTCAGCCGCAGGCCCCAGGCCTGTCTATGGTGCCTCGGCTGGGCCCTCTGCTGGTCCCCACTATGGGCCCCCAGATAGGAGGAGGCCACTCCCTCCCTGGACTGCAGCTCTCCTGCCAACGACGTCCTGCTCGCTCATGAGTGCCGAGTTCTGCCCCCTCTCAAAGCCCTACTCCCGAGTGAGGACTGTGAGAGTGGCCGATTCTCCCTGTCTCCAAAATCTTCCACGAGGGCCCTGAGTGCCTGACACTTGTACTCAAATGGCACATCAGATGTTTATAGATGTTTCCTTCTTTCCGAGCAGAGGATGGGCTCTTTGAGGCATGATTCCTGCCAGGGCCTCACCCACGCAGGAGACGATCGATTCATATTTGTGACCAGTTCGACATTTCGGTTGAATGGTTTTCTAAAATTAAGAGGAAGTCCTCATTAACACAAGCAGCTCTCACGTACCCCCAAAACAGCACTGAGGACAGACAGCTCAGCCACAGGGCTTCCAGCTTACACACAGCCTCTGTGAAACTGTGAGTCTGGACCACAAACAACGCTGAGGACAGAGAGCTCAGCCACAGGGCTTCCAGCTCACACACAGCTTCTGTGAAACTGAGTCTTGACCACAAACAATGCTGAGGACAGACAGCTCAGCCACAGGGCTTCCAGCTTACACACAGCCTCTGTGAAACTGTGAGTCTGGACCACATCTGGATTCCCTGACAGATGGGATTGGAATTCCCTAAACCTAATTTTTCCCTCAGGTGCTGAAAGTTTCCTCTAAAGGGTATGAGGAAGAGGTTCTTGGTTTCTCAGAGTCCAAAAACCCAGCTGCCTATGCTATGAAGAAGCATGTGACTGATATGTGGCCCCGTATTTCCCGGTGGGGGCCACAGGAGAGAGCCACACAGTCCGTGTCCTTCCTCACATGCAAGCTGAGCGTCACCATCGCGTGGGGCCGTGGTGGTCGCCAGGGAGTGCTCCTGACACCCTCGGGGCATATCTCGCAGGTGGTGAGCACTCAGTGACCTTCGCTGTCAGCACCAGCGAGACCAGGTGCCTGTGGCCACGATGAGCTGAGCCCTGGCTCCGGCCCTTGTGCTCTCAGGAACCCTGCGGGAGGACAGGGCATGAGGAGCCATCTCCAGAGGAGACTCAGAGGGTCGGTAGCGTGACCCCACCTGCACAACCTTCCCTAACCGGATACATGCAGGCTCCTCCCTAAAACCCACAGCGGCTGCTCTGATGTGGGAAGACGTCTCTATCCCGAGGCCCCGCTGCAGGTCGAATTCCGTGAGTCACTGTTCTGTGGCCCTCCTGGGCCTTTCCGCTGGGCCTCAGTTTACTCAGCTGTCAAGTGCAGCAAGACCCACAGGTCCTCTTGGACTTGCTCTGCCTAGAAGACTCTGGTTTTCAATAAACTCTGGTGCCCAGGCCCAGCGGGTCTGCAGTAAACAGGGGCGACACTGGGCGCTCCAGAGCTGAGCTGCTGGCTCTGTCCCCAGCACCATCAGCAGCAGAGATTCCTCCCAGCAGGAAGAACTTGCCCAGCGTTTGTTACCCCCCCCCCCCCCGCCACGTCTGCTCTGCAGGTGGCAGATGGCTGAGTGCTGTGTGGTCCAGGTGAGAGGCTTCTGGGGAGGGAGTAAGGTCAGCCTTCCCACCGACTTCTTTCTAACCAGGGAGCCTTGGTTGTCTCTGCTATCTTGTTTAGCTTTCTGTCTCTTTAGACATTTGGGGAAAATTGAGTAAATCCCATGTGCATATTGCTGGCCTAAAAAGGGGAATTTCTGTACTAATCGGGAAATAAAAAGGAAAACACAGATGCCCAGAGCCCTGCAGAGTCTCTTAGGAGCCAGTATCGCACCTGAGGTTACAGCTCTCGGGGAGAAAGCAAGTTTTTCTTGAGCACGTTTGCTTCCTGACAAGCGGCGTTTGTCACACACAGCATGTCAGGCATACGCGTACCAGATCTACTGCGGTTAAAGTGGCAGCAAAGAATTAGGGTTACGATCCGGTAAAAGTTATCGAAGCAGACATATGGAAACCCAGACATTAAGTTATACGGAAACATCTAGGTTTAACGAAGAAACAGTTACTAATTTTGACTTTCACATTTTCATTCAGATTCAACAAATAATGACTGAGAATACCACACTCAGTTCTCATTCTTCCAGGCAGCTGTGTTCTCCAAAGTCATCAGAAAGCAGATACTGAGCTATTGTTCCTACGGGAAACAGAGGGTGAGGCTCCTGTGAGCCTCTGGACACAAGTGTTTTTGTCAACTGATGGGCGTATTACCTTGTTTTATGTGTGTTTCTACTCAAAGTAGATTCATTGAATGTATGTGGTTGAGTTATGAATGCTGAGCTCACAGCATGCCCCCACGACGCCCATCCACACCCTCGAGGCCCATCCACACCGACGACGCCCATCCACACCCACGACGCCCACCCACACCCTCGAGGCCCATCCACACCGACGCTCACCCACGCCCACGACGCCCACCCACGCCCACGACGCCCACCCACGCCCATGACACCCACCCACACCTGCAACACCCACCCACACGCAGGACGCCCATCCACACCCATGACGACTCCCGTCCACACGCACGACGCCCGTCCACACGCACGACGCCCGTCCATGCCTGCAACGCCCGTCCATGCCCGCGACTCCTGTCCACGTGCACGACGCCCATCCACACAGGTGTCTTCTCCATCAGGCATGTTGTCACCATGTGTCCCAGCCTCACACACAATTAGCACACTTCCTTCCCATTACTGCTTTGGCTTTGAAGCATACTGTGAAATTCTTCATGGCCCCTTCTCCACCAGGCCCTCCTTACACAGTGCTCACCTATCTAATTACGGACCTGCTTAAAATCTCCAGGGGCCAATTTTCAAACAGAACAGGCAGAGAGACCCAGCTGCAGAATCCTCTGCTGAGTGGGAGTTAGGAACAGGTAGCCCACCGCTCCCAGACTGAAGTCACAATGACACAAACGAGGCCTCCGCACATGATGAGATAACCATCAGAAAGACACACAGCCCGGCGTCCTCCTGCACTACACACAGCTCCACGCCTTTTCCTCCTTAAACCCCTCACTCAGCCAAAAAGGGGGAATGACCTGTTAAAGGCATGAACCTGGCCATTCCCTAACTGCCAGCATTTGAGTAATAACTGCTTTCCTCCGCCCACACCTCACTCTCACGTTTTCGGCCTCTGAGTGGCAAACAGCAGACTTGAGCCAGTTACAGCACTAGGAACAGAGTCAGCATTCAGCACTGTGCTGGGGCCACTTAAACAACAAAACCACCAACGAAATGCACAAAAATTGTGGAAAATGTGGCACTCAATAGACCCTGAAGAGGAGCCGTGTTTTACGGTATGAGCTGAAACGAGAAGGCAGGGCTCTCCTCTCCTACCAGAGCACGGGCGCCTCAGGCAACCTGAACCTCACGGCTCTGTGTGTGTCCAGGAATGACTTCGGCATTAGCATTGATTTGGGGATTACAAATTAATCACAAATACAGAATCTGCGAATGATCAGGATCATCTACCACCTAGCATCTGTGTTGAAACGCTTTCACACACATCAACAACCTTATTATTTTCTTCACATTTTACAGTTTTATACTGTAGAGAGGATGGGAGCACTGGAGCTTACAAGACTTATGATCCAATTGTTTGTTTAGCCACCACTTCCTCGTGGGGCGATTTTGCGTGTTACATTGTTTACCCTGCAAAATCAGGGGAACAAGACAAACCTTGCAGGGCTGTTGGAGGATCGGGCAGGATAGCTGACATGTGACAGGGTTCCTCTGAACCACAGCTGTCGGTCTGTGCCCTGCTCAGGAGGGGTCTGCTCCTCCTCTGAATTCTTCCATAAAATCTACTCTCTAAATTGACTGCACCTTGTGTGGGTTCACGCAGTCCCCGTACACTGTACTGCTTTCTGGGGGAGCCTGGTTGCTTTCCTTCTGGAAGGACGTGGTTGAGACAAGGGAGGAGATTGTCTCTTTCCAGACTCTGGACAGTGGAGTGCAGATCTCACGAGGAATCTGTAAATGGCCACTTCAGGGCAGATCTTGAGAGTGTCATCCCGACGGTTGTGCCAGGCACACCTATGGTAAGGAGCATCTGATCTAAGAGCATGTGGAATTTCTGAGTCATTGTTCCTGGGAGAACCATCCACCTTTTGACATTCAAATTCACATATTGTGAAAGGTGACTCCTATTTATGGTGGAAGAAATGCCAAAAAGGAATGCCGCCCACTCAGATGCAAACCCTTCTTCCCCTGACGAAAGAGGGAGTCTTCACACACATCCTTCTTCCCCTGACAAAAGAGGGAGTCTTCACACACATCCTTCTTCCCCTGACGAAAGAGGGAGTCTTCACACACATCTGCAGCCTAGAGCCCTCAGAGGTGTGATACTTGAACAATGTGTTCACATGGGTCCTATGAAGAATATATTAGGAGAAACAAAAGCTATTTATTGCCACTAGGAGTCATCTCCCAATTGGGCTGGAAATAACATGAAAAAGTATATCCCTGAGATTCTACAGAATTCACTGACTTAAAACTACCTTTAACCAAAATAAGCAAACCATATATGTTGTGCATAGATAAGAGATCATTTCGTCACTGTAATTTTAGCTATAGTTACCTCTATTTTAAATATCATTCCATTTATTCCTGAGTTATCACTCAGTGGTTCTACTTGATAGTTTACTACATATTGATAATTGCTCATTTCTTTTTATGGTCATAAAACATGCCAACAAAGAAGAGAAGTGGCATCTAGCATTTTAACACTGATTTTATTGCTTGTGTTCTAGGATACTCCTATCACTCAAGACTTATGAGGCAAACATATCAGCCCTCCACCAACCAGACTATTGAGTATAAGAGTTCTGCGTAAAAGGCCTTTTCTTAACTAAGGACTATTTGGAAATCTCTTTTTCCCCTACTTTTATGAGTGAAATAATTTAAAAACACATATAATTATCTGCCTTTAGAACATCAATATACTGATGTACCGATATTTGTCATCTTAGCAATCATGCACCTCAAGGTGATTTTCTGAATATTAGTTTTCAGGACATGACACTTTAACCACAGAAAACACTGAGCTCCATCTGTTCTTAGACCAGCCGTTCAGTTGAGAATGCAGATGAACAAATCTCTGACAAAAGCTTCCACGTTTCGGAAATGGTTTTCCATAAGAACCGAGGCTTCCGTTTGGTTGTGTTGGTCTGGGAGTCATTATTTCTCTCTAGTAATGACTTAGACATAACACAGGCTTATTTGTATCAAGTCAACCTATAAGGGCTACAATAAATGTAACACATTTGACTAGAGTTTTCCAAATAGATACTGCCTAAGCAGCAGTGAAGAAGTTTGTCATCAGTTTAAATAAAGACAAGCCTCAGGTACTAGATTCCCTTGACTTTTTGTGGATAAAAAGAAGACAGCCAAGGCGCATATGGCAAGAAATATGGTTTTAAAGTTAACCATTTAATGTTGATGCTTCACAACCAACATAAAAGTAAATGCTTCTCTTTTCAACTGGTGAATTTTCTTGAAAGTTGTTTAGAAATGAAAAAAAAGAAAACTTCCGTAGACTGTTTTTTGTTTGTTAATTTTACTAGCATGCTCTCTGTTGGCTTGACAGACTGACCTGTGCTTTGTCTATTTGACACCTGGATTTGGGGTGAAGCCTATAACATGAATAGATGGGTGAGTGAGGGATAGGTGATAGACGGATGGATAGAGAGATGGTTGGGTGGGTGGGTGAGGGATAGGTGATGGATGGGTAGAGAGATGGGTGGGTGGGTTGGTGGGTGATGGATGGGTAGAGAGATGGGTGGGTGGGTGGGTGGGTGAGGGATAGGTGATNTGAGGGATAAGTGATAGATGGATGGGTAGAGAGATGGGTGGGTGGGTGGATGGGTGAGGGATAGGTGATGGATGGGTAGAGAGATGGTTGGGTGAGTGGGTGGATGGATGAGCAGATGGGTGAATGGGTTGGTGGATATATAGAGATATATATATGAGAGAGATATATATATATATGATATATATATATGAGTTGGTGAGTGGGTGGGAGAGAGGAGTGGGTGGATGGATGGGTGGATAGATGAGTGGGTGGATGGGTGGCTGGGTAGGTGAGTGGATGGATGAATGGGTGGGTGGAGAGCTGGATAAGTGGACAGATGTATGGGTGGATGGCTGGATGGATGCATGAGGAGGTAGACGGATGAAAAATTGATGGGTGGGTGGTTTGGTGGAGATATGTATGTATTTATTGCTTATATTAATTCAAACATAATTAGAGACTTTCTCAAAATACTGTCTATAGCTTAAGAATCATTTTGCATTAAACTCTTCTCATCTTGTGGACTATACATTTAGTGAATTGCTCATTCCATTTTTTTACTCAGTAGTATGTTCAGAGAAACATAGTGCTAATAAAGATCTCAAAATTATCAAACAAAATCATAATGATTTAAGAGACTTACTATATCTGGCTGAACATAATTTGAGGCCAGGTAAAACCTGGCAGAGCTCGCTACACACAGTACATGTTTTAGGGGCTCCCTAAAGCCAGCCCCTCAGCCTCGAGGCAGAGGCACAGGGGAACTGCCAAGAAGCCGGCCCTGTGTCTGGCCTTGAGTGGGTGCAAACCGAGACAGCACGCTGCTGTGGTGCTAACAACTGCAAAATTTAGACCTAAGGCAATTTGTTTGGCAATGCCCTATTTCATAGATGAATAAGTTGAAACCCTTGGAGTTTTAGGTACTAGCTCCAAACAGTCCAGTTTTAATATCAACGCCGCCACTGGAATCACGACTTCGGCATTCTCGGCTGAGAGCCTTCTGCGAGGCACGAGGATAAGTGAGAGACCCCCACACAGGCCTGCACCACAGCCCTTTCCTGACTGTCACGGGACTGACCCCACACTGTAGACCCCCACGCAGGCCTGCACCACTGCCCTTTCCTGACTCCGTCGCTGGACCGACCCCCACACCGTAGACCCCCACGCAGGCCTGCACCACTGCCCTTTCCTACTCTCTCGCTGGACCGACCCCCACACTGTTTCTGCTTTTGCTCCCCAAATTACTCCTGATGAAACTTGCCTCCTCCGGTCTTGTTCCTTGTTCACTGGCGTCCCTCACTCTAGGGAAACCCACAGCTTGGTGCTGGGCTAATCCAAGCTGCCAACAGAAAACCAATAAAAAATGAGCTCATGTCTGGCTGCTACAGAATTTTCTTTGCATGCCTCATTCCATCTATGTCTTCTTACAGAGGAGACACCGGGACCATAAAACTCCGGAATTCCATGTGGATAGCACAATGCATGCCTACTTCCCTAACACACACTTTTCATTTATCACATTTCCTGCACAACTGTATATTCCTGCCTCCCATACATGAGGCAATAACTTCCCAAAACATCTAGCCTGAGAGCTTACAAAGGAGGAAGAACAGAGAACCAATTCCTATTTGAATGTATGCGGAGACAAAGACACATAAAGTTATTGCAAGATAATTTAACATCATGCAAGCCTTAATGAAAACATAATTATTGATGATGCTTTATTTTCTTAAAGCATTCAGCAACTGCATTACTGTGCAGATTGTCTCTCGTTTGCAATTGCTTTGCCATTACATGGGATTTGGGAAATCCTTTCTGTGCCAGGGAATGTCTTGCCCCATAGTTTTCTCATAGAGTATTTGGAAGGAAACAGATTGTTCAACATGTATGCTTTGCCTCTGAACTTTAGACACATTTGCCTCATTTGAAATTCTACTGCAGCCTGTTACACCTGCTGGGTAGCATGACTGGTACCAAGAGAAGACCCTTGTTCCCCCAGCACAGGGGTGGGCCGGGTCTCACAGGAGCAGCAGAAAGTTCACCATTCCTAAAGGACCAGAGCCGCCTCATCTGTGTTTTTTTGTTTTGTTTTGTTTTTGTTTTGAGACGGAGTCTCGTACTGTCACCCAGGCCGCAGTGCAATGGTGTCATCTCAGCTCACTGCAACCTCTGACTCCCGGGTTCAAGCAATTCTCCTGCCTCAGCCTCCTGAGTAGCTGGGATTACAGGCGCCCGGCACCATGCCCAGCTAATTTTTTTTTTTTTTTTTTTTGTATTTTCAGTAGAGACGGGGTTTCACTATGTTGGTCAGGCTGGTCTTGAACTCCTGAGCTTGTGGTCTGCCCACCTCGGCCTCCCAAACTGCTGGGATTACAGGCATGAGCCACTGTGCCCAGCCCCCATCTGTGCTTTCTGTTGCAGCTTCGCTCTCATGATGCTTAAGGATTAATGAGCTACACAAACAAATGACTGAATTATTAGTGACTAACATTTAGAAATAGAAGCATTCACCCAAGAATTAGGACCAAGGCTTTTCCCCGAAGCCTCAGCAGCTTGGCCACAGCCTTTGGTGCCTGCTGTAGGACAGACAGCAAAGGTGAGAACCGCTCCCCCGAGAGTCCTCCTGGGGGCTCCACTGCACAGTCCCCACCATCCCTCAGGGTCTCCTGGGCACCGTGGCTCACTCTGGTTTTGTTTCTTGTTTTACTTTTGTTTCTCTGGATGCTCAGGCTGCTCACTCCCGAAGGCAGCTGCCAGCCTTCATACAACTCCAGCTTGCAATCCCAAATGAAACGTAACTACGCTCACGGGCCAGCATCCGTGGTGGGAGGAGCCGCTGGGTCCTGTAACTGGGGCGGGTTTATATTCCTCCCTGCCCTGGGCTGCAGGTCTCAGTCTTTCCTGCAGGAGGTGAGTCCAGAATAACCTGCCCCGCCCATCTGCCCCGAAGCCTCCTGCAATCAGCTCGTCCACAGCTTCTCTGACTGGAGAGGCACATTCAGAAGAGTGAAGAGATTTTTGTTTGGTCCTGGTGAGAAAAATAAGCATCATGCCAAGCAGGGGTATCTAGTATTGGCGGCGTAGGTCATAAGTAAAATGCATATTTTACCACAGTGTTTGGTGTCATTTCGATATAAATCTAACTTGTTCCTGTGTTTACATATTTCTTGGCTTAGACATTGTATTATTTTAATAATGTATCTGGAAAACTACCCTTTATTTGGTGCTAAGAATCTGCACAGGCAGAGCATTTAATTCTCACAACTCTGACGGAGACATCGTCTCTGCTCCGCGGAGGAGCACGCTGAGGCCGGAAATCTGCCCAGGGTCTCACGGCAAGTGGAGAAAAATGGAGTCAAACCCACGTGCCTTTGAATCCAGAGCCTGTCCATTCTTTCACGGAATCATTCCTTCACTCATTCAACAAACAAGCCCGTTATGGGCCAGACACTGTTCTAGTCGCTGATGACACATAATTGAGCAATACAGATCGAGGCCCTGCCTTCAAGGAGCGTAGGAGTGTATACTTTCTGGTTCTGGTTTTGCAGAGACGAGGTCTTGCTCTGTTGCCCTGGCTGGTCTCAAACTCCTGGCCTCCAGTGATCCTCCCACTTCGGCCCCCAAAGTACTGGGATTACAGGCATGAGCCACTGCACCCGGCCAGGTGATGAAGATTCAAGTCCTATGGGTGTCATTACAAGAAAGCTCAGAGCCTGGGAAACTCCTCATTACCTGATATCCAGTACCCAAATCCAGCATTTACCCGATGCTTCACACTTGAAGTGCATTGAAAAGTCTAGAGAAAAGAATGGGTTCTTCTTGCCAATCTGATTCCACTAACAGTAGAAATTGGAGTGTTTTTTTTCGTAACGACAATGGAAGAGTGCAATTGTCCAGCTAACATGTATTGCAAACCTCCACAGCAGGCACTATTCTAGTTTTTCCCAGAGTCTCTCCAACCCTGTCATGGCCTGACGATCATAGACATCATTTGTGGGGTCCTTTGTTGAAGAACTGTAAGAGTCTCAAGATGATACCAGCAAAGTATGAACCATGTGTGGAGCCTCTAAGAGCCGGGTCCCAGCCACACGCCCAGGCCACCTGCATCCTTGTGGGGAAACTGAGGCTCAGGAAAATAAGGAACCTGCTCTCCTCCTAAATGGTCACATCATTTTCACACTAGGAAACAAGGCTCCATCAATATTTTAAACACAAATATCTTCAATCAAATCATGGGGTTCATTTAACCTGAGAAATGCCATCTTTCACTCAAACAGAATTATTATTTGCAAATCCACAGTGGTCTTCCCTTGTTGTCTCATCTTAAAGATGGGATAGAGGAGTTTTGACGTACTGTGACATTTCCTTGACATTCCTTATTTCCAGGAAAACCTCATGTCGCTGTCTCGAGCCACTAGCTTGCACCTTTGCAATTGCTTGCAGTATTCAGACAGGGCACTGAAGATGAAGCCTGGGCTCCGTTTGGGAAGGAATTACATAACATGAGGTCCCATTCCCCTCCTTCCTCGCTTGGCAAATCCAGAACACAGGTGGAACAGGTGGCAACATTGCCAGTGAGGGCCGGAGTCTGCAGGTGCTGGATACGCCACATCGAGATGCAAATGCCATTTACCCAGACCCTCCCCTGGGGCTCCTGGGAGTTTCTCACTGCTGGGGCCTCTTGGCTTTGAGTGATATTACTAACCCACAGCACTGTCGCTGCAGTTGTTAATCTGCGCTGCCCTGATGTATAGACAAAATTATCCAGGGCTTCACAGTCATGGAGGCTACAGGGAAAACCCAGGGAATCAAGAACCATTCTCACCCCTCACAGGATTCCTGGTGCCTACAACGTCTTGGTAAATCTCATGCACGGGGACAAGACTAGCGGCAAAACAATCACAATTCTGCCCCTGGAAACTGAAACATACTTTCCAGAAGTTTCCCTGCAAACCCCAGAGACTCCTCCCACTGGCGGGGGGAGAGGGGCAAGCATGGGGAAGGATCTGGAGGGGCCGGGGCAGCACTGGGGTCGCCGCAGGATGGAGCAGGCACAGGCATCTCCCGTGCCCCGTGCACAGAGAAGACCCCAACGAGAAGCATCAGGGTTGAGAATTCCCACGGCTGCCTCTTCGGTAACGACACCGTATTCATCAATCCAGTAAATCACGCAGATGAGAAAGTAAACGGTTCTCGCACCAGGAGAGCCCATGAAGATTGACACAGAATCAGGCTGCGTGCCCCGAATGCCCCGGCAGATCCAGGACCGCACGTGGCTGATGTCGGGGCTCAGCCAAAGCCATCTGGGAAAGAACTGACACAGAGCCCGTCTCACTGTGGACTCAGGGGCTCCTGGGAATGTGTCTTTGGCATTCTTTTTCCCGGGAGTGCTGCCCACCTTACCGAGATTCTGCGGGAGGCGGCCTGGCATCAATCACCGCCGCCGCAGACAGCCACGATCGCGTCGTAAAACCCGGCTGCGGTCACTGCGGGTCTGCTGGCATAATTACATCACATGCTAATGCAGTTTTAATGGTCTCTAATGATGTCATAAGAAATAATGGGATTTATTTGACAGCTACATAACCACTAACAAAACATATTCACCGTAAGTAGCACTTCCACAAAACCACAGGAGAGTCTGAGAGTGGCAGCTCGCGCATCCTGTCTGTCTCTTTTCCTTTCCTGGAACACTGAGCAGCTCTGAGAACATGCTCCGACAGCAGCAAGGCGTGACTGTGTCGGCGCCCGTCAGAGCTGCTCCCCTCCCCGAAACACCAACGAGGCACAGCCCACACCGCCGTCCATCCCTCAAGCTGGTGCATTTGCCAAGTGTGTGCCTGGGGCTGCTGGGCCGGGTGAGGCACAGGACACTGAGGTAAGGCTTGTGCGCTCCACTGCACCTGAGCACACACGCACACAGGCACCAGAACGCAAGACCCAGGTGTGGGGCAGCCTCCGCCTGGCCAGGACTGGGGACCTTGGAGAAGGTGCTGGACACAGCAAGGATCAGACTTCAGCTCTGATATGTGGGCAGGGGGACCAGCAAAGGATCCTGCAGGTGAGGCCACCAGGGAGGCTCCCTGGGGAAGAGGCGGAGAGGTCCAGATTCTCGAAGGCTCTCAGGGACGGGCGGCGGGACTCGGGCTTGACTCTGTAGGAAAGAGGGGGCCGCTGTGTCCTGAGGCGGGAGATGCGTGGAGAGTGATGTGTACCAAGGACTGCATCTGGTGAAGCCCAGCCTGCTCCCGGAGAGTGGAGAAGCCCTGTGTGCTCAGAATCCATCCTGCGACAGTGAAGGCGGTGGCTGGGAGGGCCAGGCGCAAGGAGCGGGCCAGGCGAGGCCCACCTGCTCTGTGAAGCCAGAGGCTCCCCAGGCAGCACCTCCTCCGCCCGCCCCGGCCTGGTGTCTGCCAACCCCATCATTCTGCTGAGACTGTGAAGGTGAATGGTGTGCTTGGTCTCCGTGACTGGAAGAAGGACGTTTATTTCGTGAACACACGACGCTCCTTACGGGAGAGGAGTGGGAGAGGTGAAGCAAAGCGTGACCAATGAGGAGCTGGGGAGAAAGAGAAAGTAAGGAAGCAGTGGGGGAGGGGAGCGGGGCTGGGGGGAGGGCTGGAGAGAGAAGATGGTAGAAGGTGACAGTGCGGGATTCCTGGGTCCTCGAGGGGAACCGAGCTTCTCAGCCTTGAAGACCCGCTTCTTCTCTGGCCTTATCCCCGGGTTCCACATCTCCAGCTGCCTCCCCTTCCTCCCCCCACATCCACGGCTGCCTCCTCTTCCTCCCCCAACATCCCTCCTGCCTCCCCTGCCCCCCTCCACATCCCCGGCTGCCTCCCCTTCCCCCCTCAACATCCCTCCTGCCTCCCCTTCCTCCCCCCACATCCCCGACTGCCTCCCCTTCCTACCCCCACATCCCTGGCTGCCTCCCCTGCCTCCCCGCTCTCCCCCCACATCCCCGGCTGCCTCCCTTTCCTCCCCTTCAACATCCCTGGCTTCCTCCCCTTCCTCCCCCTACATCCCAGCTGCCTCCCCTTCCTCCCCCCACATCCCCGGCTGCCTTCCCTTCCCCCCTCAACATCCCTCCTGCCTCCCCTGCCCCCCCCACATACCCGGCTGCCTCCCCTCCCCCACCCCCAACATCC